>NC_043988.1:3326666-3627500 GCF_902150065.1 Myripristis murdjan
TGGCAACCTTGCGATGTAAACATGACGGCACCACCCATCCTCAATTTTTTTATTTAACTCACACGCCTTTGCTTTTACTACATTTGTTCGTATGGAGACAACGGCAAGCTGCATCAAAAGCAGGATAATTCACGGATAATTCAAAAAATCATAACCAACGTGCAGGCGAAGATCCGTCCCAACACAAAGCAGAGTGCTGTTCCTCCTTATCGTGGAGTCTCCCCCACTTAGACACCCCATACACACGAATGGCAAAGGTAATTTTAATCTTACTAGTCTAAATGGATAATAGGCTCCCAAAATTAACATTTTGACCAGTAAACAGTTTCCCCAATCAATGTTAAAATTGTCTGCCATACTCAGAGTCAAATTCCTACTGTAGTAAGCACATCCATGACACCCAGGTGTGGGTGAACCTTTGGCTTCTCATTGTTGTTGTCACACTGCTAGAATGGTATATCCAGGTTTGTAAATGTATATAACTCATCATGCTGCATATCATCACACAGTGACCACAACAAAATAGAAAGTCCCCTGAATGATTTTCTCCAGTGCCATGTTTAACGTGCAGCACCAGTACCAGGCTGCAGGTTGATGTTGTCTCAGGTGCAACTGCCAGTTGTTTGCTTTTGCCTGCGTTCATTTTCCAGTCCCTATTTGTAGTCAGATTTCCATCCAGGGTTCTGTCTTCTGGCAAGCAAAGAATTCACATTTAACCATTTCCTTACAATGGCTGCCTCTAAATCCTTAAAAAAGTTGTGCAGGCTAAGTGACATTAGGGGAGGCTGATGTTTTATGGCTAGGCAGTGGCTGAGCTTTAGGGAAGCACGTGACACGTTGTTCAGGTAATGAAGTTGACCCAAGCTTCATTTCATCTATTGTTTCTGCTCAGAGAAACTGCTTTCTGAAAATGTGCTGCTTCCCCACGGTGACGTGTGTGATCAAAAACAGCCATCGCTGCTAACCCAATATCCACAGCACATTTCTCCACACGCTGAATATACAGTAAAACCATACAATGGCAGGCGGTGAGATAGCAACTCAAATAAACCATGATTTGGGATCGAAAAGGCAGAACTAGGAAAATCTTTGACGTACAAAAGACCCATGCCACACACACTAAGTCAACACTGTGTGTTTGTCTCTAGCTGAGCTCTAGCTCAACAGGGACCTGCACCTATTTTTGTCCATCGCAATAGGAAACAATCTGCCAGTGTTTTGACATGTCTCTGTGCATTCCTTAGCACAGGCGTAACAAACTGTGATGTTATTTGGGAGAACTTTTTTCTTTTTGTACATGCCAGTGTGGTGGATTTTCTAAAGCTGTCGTCCAAAGTGAATACTCACTGCACTCAATGCAGCTCTTCAAATAAAATATCACATGCAACAACTTACTTTTAAGTGGCAGAATAATGATAGAGGAAATAAAGACGAAAATGTGTTTACACGACTCAGAGCCCTGAACCGAGCACCGTCGTTGACTCATTTCAATATTATATTGTGTGACACGCAGTTGAGGGCTTTCAGTGTACATAGCTGCTTCTGTTTTATTACTGATGTAAGACAGACTAAACAAGAGGGGTCCATCCCAACAGTGGAACAATGGAAAAGACGACTGGGGCTGATGCAGAAATATATTCACCCCCACCACTCCGACGAGCCACATGTCCTTTTTTACAGGTCATTTTAGTGCATCCGAGCTTGCAGTGCTATCTCTCTGCATACCTACTGAAAGCCATACTTTTTAAAGGATAGTTCACACATTTTGAAAAGTATGACATTTTTTCATTTAGCGCAATTTCACGGCAATTTGTGATATTGTCACAATAATATAATCTGTAGATAGATGTCCACAGACATGAATTGTCAGTTGTTGTTTTTTCTGACAGTGTATTTTATAATATATGTAATGGTAGTATGTTTTGTGGCTGAACCACATATTGTGAGGTAGTATAAAGAGCAGCAACCTCCACATTAGGATGTAGGTGGGGTGGTGGACAATCATCACGGGTCATTCAACATGACTTTCACTCAGGCAACCTGGGCTCAAGTCCAAGGTGAGACCAGCATTCTTTTTCATAGACTGAGGCTGTGTCCAGTTTCCAGCTTTGGTGCCTAAACCAAAGTGCCTAACCTTCCCCTAACCCAGAGATAGGCAACCATGTGCTGTAGTGAGCCAAGAGGCTGCAGGTTTTCATTCCAACCAAGATCTCCACCAGGTGATTTCACTGATGACCTCACTTTCAAACAGAGAGGAGGGACTAATCAGTGAAGTCACCTGGTGGAAACCTGCAGCCTCTTGGCCCTCCATGGCACATGGCTGCCTCCCCTGCCCTAACCTTAACCAAGTGGTTTTGGTGCCTAAACCTAACCTCTCCTCACCTGGATATAGATTTTTGTTTGCTCAAGCTACTAAAATTTAGCCCCTTTTGGAAGTGGTTTTAGCCACTTCCAGTAAAGGAAAATTTGTGTTCATGGACGTGAATTAAATTCACATGAAAAAAGCTAACAATTTGTTTTCGGACATGAATCTGTAGATTAAATTTTGCAACTATTGCACAACCTCCTGTGAGACAGGGCTGGTTCACCAGCTGTTGTGTAGGACAGCAGTGGTGTTATCTTCCTCTCAGTGTTACTGAGTGCTGGATACTGGCTGGATGCTCCAAATGCAGAATTTTTAAAGCCTGAAACGGAGTAAAGAAAATCTTTCAAAGATTTCTCAATGCCAGAACTATTTTCTTGTGTGGTCCAAGCTGTCTGTGCCTGTCCTCAGTTACTACGGTGGCTGGCAGGAGCCTCACAGCTTTATCAAATGTGTGATAGAGGGGAGCGGAGGGAAAGAAGCTAGCTACAACATGACTTGCCAGCTGTCTTTTAGTACTATGGAGAAAGTTGTTATTTCTGTCCTCTGACATGCATACAACATGTGTTCAGTGAAGAAAGCAAACCACAGCAAACTCAAGTAGTCCCTTTCTGTCTCTGTGGTGGCTGCTGCTCTGACACGGAGTGATACAGGAAGTGCAGAAGTTACCAGATCTTTCCCGATAATGATAACAGGAAAAATACAGTTATAAACAGTCATTTGGGCAAAGTTATTGTCCCTGTGCACTCAGTGGTTGTATGTGCATTTTAGTTTCAGCATACAGCATGTAAAGTGATGTTAAACCTTCTTGGAGTGGATTAAGGTGGTCATTTTTCAGAATGTTAGCTGGGGGGAAGTCCACCTCAATGGCAGCAGGCTAACAGTTAGCATGTGGAGCATCCAGCCAGTATCCAGCACTCAGTAACAATGAGCACATTTACATGCACACCATATTCCTGTATTATTCGGAATATCCGCAATATTCCGGTTGCACACATGTCATGTAAACACAAACGGAACCTGATTAAGGTCATATTCCTGTTGGAGAAAATTCCGAATCAGACCTCTGGCATATGCCTGTTCCAACCGGAATACTGTGCCATGTAAACACCTTAATCGGAAAATGCCCCGTATCGGCATATTCAGTTATGTCTGCGCATGCTCAATTCACAATGAATCCTGGGGCATCTTTGTTTCTATGGTTACTGCAAGCGTGGAGAACAGCATGACGAACAGCAGCAAGAGCCAGGAGACTGCAGTCCACCTTCAGCTAATGAAAGACTTAAATATCATGGAGTATATCGATGGGAGAAAACACAGAAATAGCGAGAGCTTCTTCTTCTTCTTCTGTATTTCCAGCAGACCAGACGCCTGTAGGCATATTGCTGCCCCCCGCAGGTTGAGTGTTGCATTACATAAGAGAGTGGGATAGGCCGAATATGCCAAGTAACATGTAAACGGAATATTCCAGTTGCTGCAGCACATATAAACACCTTATTTGGAAAATTACCTTAACCAGAATATTGACCTGAATTGGAATATGGTGTGCATGTAAACGTAGTCAATGAGAGGAAGATAGCACCACTACTGTCCTACACAACATCTAGGAGGGAAGTGACATAATAGTTTTTCAAAATGGGTGTTTGTAACTTTGTATTGTGATGTTGCCTGTTACTGTTTATTTATTTAAGTCAATATGTCATGTCTAGTGTGTGTTGCTGTGAGTCACTGTAATTTTGCCTTTGGGATTAATAAATTCTTTTCCTTCCTACCTTTCCCACTTTCACCAAGTTATGGAGTGACTCCTTTGAGAGCTGGCACAGGGTGACCACCACTTCATTTAATTAAGTCACAAGCCCCATTTACAATGTTGTTCTACAGTTCACATTTACATTTCTTTTAAAACGGTCAATAAACGGAATAGTTCGGACTCAAATAAACCCCTAATGACGCTGGGAGTTTTATTGTGTTCCCCCGGGAGCACAATCTGTGTCTGCAGGACGAGGGTGAAAGGAAATTTGGAGGAATGACTGCAATGCAATTTGGAGGAACAATGTGGAACCATGTTATTACTTCGTTCCGAAAATCATTACTTTTATGACACACTGATCTCCCCCCTTTCCCCTTTAAAATATGGTCTAAGGTGAGTTTCTGCGCTGAGTGTCTGGATTCTCTTGTAAAAGGCCATGTATATATTAAGAAGCTGTGTTCTTCTGCTGACTGTGGAAGTTCTGGTGTGTATTGTGTTACAGAGAGTTAAGAAAACCTTCAATTGCAGTCTTTTGTCTGCACAGATAGGTTACCCTGTCTCTGTAGCTCCTAGAGGGCA
This sequence comes from Myripristis murdjan, assembly GCF_902150065.1. NCBI lineage: Eukaryota > Metazoa > Chordata > Actinopteri > Holocentriformes > Holocentridae > Myripristis > Myripristis murdjan. The sequence goes on from NC_043988.1 coordinate 3,331,358, forward strand.
TGTTTATATACCCCCCCTCCATCCTCACACCCCCTCCCCCACCTCTATTCCTATGAGGACTCTGGGTCCTATTAACCTGTCCCCGAGAGTTTGTTTTTACATGCCTGTGTATGTGCTACCATGGCCTCTTTTTAAAAGGCCAAAGGAATGCTAGCCAAATGAATTGCACCACACTGATGGAGATGGGAGGAGAGGAAAGACACCACAGGAGGTTGTCTGCTTGTACAACAAGGCAAAACAGACAGCATCATTAGGGGGCAGGCTCCACGTATTCGCCCTTAATTGTTAGATATTTTCAAAACGTGAAACCCAACTCCCCTGTTAAACATTGCTTGCTCTGTCTCCCAAGCACCCTTCATTGGATGCTTGCATTCCACTCACAACAGGGGTATGACTCTGAAATTTGCAGCGATATACTGGGTGGGGGGTGTGTGGGGGGTGGAGGGGTGGAGGGGGATCACAGTGACACAGGGATTTTTGGCACCAGCAGGGTCTGGACAATCATATTTAAAGGCCAATATAAGCCTATGAAATGACCAACTCTGAGATGGTGCGCGCCAAGTGTTTGAGTTTTTTTTTTTTTTTTTTTTTTTTTTTTTGACGAGGAATCTGGTGCGCTGCCAAGAGAAACACACTCTTTAGTGTTGTGGACGTGGGTGACAGCATTTTATAAAAAGCTTAAAAAAAAAGAAAAAAAAAGAAAAAAAACGACAAAAACTAGTTTCACTCCAGAAGTTAAAGTCTGGAATGTTATTTATTTATTTATGAATTTATTCATTTAAAAGGAGCCTTAAAATGAGCCTCATACACCAACCTAGTTTTCTAGGTTGGTGTATGAGGACCGAGTATGAGGACCCAGAAAACAAACAAAAAATACATACTATAGATAGATATGGGTATATAGCCAGATAGATAGATAGATAGATATGAAAGGGAATAAAGTTATTTTCCAACTCAGCCCTAGTGCAATCTACCCATGCAGAGTCTCTGTGTGATTTGGCGAGGTTTCCAGACTGTCACGACCTTCCCTCTCTGCCTGCACCCCAGTACAATGGAGCTGGAAGGGCATTGTTTTGTGGAGCTCAAACTGTCAAAAATTTACATGTGAAAAACTCAACAGCAACCGCTCTTTCCAAAAACAATGACATGGATACCAGACATGATCCACACTCAGGCCTCAGCAGCACAGAGTTTACTGCTGAAGAACACTGGCAAATAGCATCCATCTGCCCCCAACGACGAATTAAAAGTGCGTAGATAAAGTTTGCTGGCGTCTCCATGAATCTCATCTTAAAAGCCACTAACCTAATGAAGAATGACCTTCTCAATAATTTCACTTTCTAAAAGCTAGGTCTGAATTTGCTAATTACAGAGGGGTCCAGGTTACACTTTAACAAAGCTTTAATTGCGGGTCGCCGTCAAGGCCCTCGGAAACTTCCCTGAGACAAGAGAAGCATTAACTATTTGCGGCATATCTGTTGCCAGGCAGCCAGAACATTTTTTAAAAAAGCTTGAGGGTCGAGAAAGCAGGTGGGTGGGTTGAGAGAAAACACTTTCCTCAAGTAATTTGTAGTTAACAGTGCCAAACTGTGACACGGATGCCAAGCTGTTGTGCTAAGGTATGGGTGATTTAATGTTTTTGGCTGCAACAGTGGGACTGATGACTTGTCTAATGTTTTCCATTTCATCACTAGAAAACATGGCAAATTCATTGCATCTATTAATGGAAAGAAATTCTGGTCGTATTGTTTTTTGGGGGGGATTCGTCATTTGGCCTTTCCAGGGTATTTCCCTGCTTTCCACATGATGCATGCTGGGATAGGCTCTGGAAAATGGATGGATGGATTTGTCAGCTTATCAAGAGCAGGAAAAAAAAAGTTGAATGGTTTGCGTTTTCTGTTAATGATGTTAGCATCATCTAGCCTTTCCCTTGTAACCCCATCCCCTGTAAATATCACAGTGTATTCAAAGTTTTGTTTTCTGTCATTTACACTCAGCTGTTCTGTACTCCCTTTTCTAGACGTTTAATGAGGGAGTTTCTTTGCTTACCACAGATTTTTTTTAAAACTTTAATTGCAACAGTGGCATCAATAGTACATTGAACTTTGGAATTAAATAATTTAGTAGTCCATTAGCAGAGGTTGAGGCAAATGCTGAAGGCATGAGAGCGGTACCAGTAGTCACACTGATAAACAGTTCTTGATTTGATGAATCTGCTGTGAGTGACAGGAGTAACAGACATCTAAAAAGGTCAAACAGAACAACTCACTACATGAGTCTTTGAGAGAACGGAAAATACCAAATTTCACTTTCGACAACAGCTCACAAACTACAGGGCCTATCAACCTAATATTTTTGTGCACAGTTATGACTGGATGATGAAGAACCTCTCATGCTTGTAGTGACCACAGCTACTCTCTCCCACTCGCTCTTTTTGAATGCCACTGGTCCTTGGAGACTAATATCCTAATATAATTTCTGATCCTATTGTGGCCGTGTTCTCCCCGATCTTGTTGAAAATATCCAGGACGTACGTTGTGTGTGTGTGTGGGTTTTTCTTTTATGGGGGTGACTTTATAAAACACAGTGCTGACAAAGGAAGTCAACAGAACACAGAGCAGACACAGACGGGGACAGAGACAGAGAGGGGTGGGTGTGCAGTGGTGTGTGTGCACTGAGAGACCGAATGGTGTGTGTGTGTGAGAGAGAGAGAGAGAGAGAGAGAGAAAGAGACTGAACGAGAGAGACCTTAGAAGTAACGTTGAATTTTGCTATTTTAATTTGTGCTCTCTTTGAAACCGGAGCCATATAACTTCTGGCAGAGCTGGAAATGGCTTGCGAGCCACAGGTTAGCGCCCACTGCTGTGATGTGTGTAATAAACTGATACAGAGTGAACAAGAAAAAGATTAACTCGAGAGTCTTTGGCAGTTTTACAGTATACTGCACTATATTTGAATCATAAAGTAATTTAATTTGTAATTTGCAAGCATTTCACAATATAATTGGCAGCTGGGTCTCTCCCAGGGTTTGCTCAGCACATAGGGTAGCCCATGGTCTGGAAATGGGTGATCTAAACTCTGAGGTGGATGCTGATGTTGTTTGTAAAAGAGCTCAACAGCACTTGTTCATTTTAAGGAAGATGGATTCCTTCAAGATTTGCAGTGTTACATATATATAATTTTTGCTTTATTGAATAGTTGCTACCTACTGCACTGTGTGCCTGGCTTTGCTGTCTCAGTCTCACCAGTAAAAATGGGCTGGCAAAGCTTAAGTTGCCAGTAAGGCCACTGGGGGTGCAGCAAGCCCAGCTTCAGGATATCTACAGCAAGCGGCTTATCAGTAAGGCTCATTCACTTCTTAACTGCCCTGATCACCCTCTTCACAAGGAGTTTGACCTCCTCTCCTCAGGCTGTTTTATAGTGCCCAAAATGAGGACGCGGCAAGCCACCGTCTCTTTTAGCCCTGCAGCCATAAAAAGGCTTAATTTATTAGCCTGATTTCAGTCGTGCAAATCCCTGCATATTCATAGCATCATTATATTTGCCCTTGTAAAGTACTTACTTGATGTGACAATTATTAGAATTCAATCAGATGTGATCAAACAGGTGTCATCCAGCAGTCTTTCATCAATGTCAGATGGCTTCAGACGTGTCAAATGCCAGCGAGGTTTTTCAAGGCCATATGTAACATTGTCAGGAAAACAACACTGCAAAAACGCAAAATCTTACCAAGATTATTTGTCTTATTTCAAGTCAAAAATGTCTTATTTCTAGTCAAAATATCTCATTACACTTAAAATAAGACATGATCGCCTCAGAATTAAGTGTTTTTAGACAATTTTCACTTGTTTCAAGTGAAAATTCACTTGATACAAGTGAAAATTTGCTTGTTTCATTGGCAAAATTTGACAGTGGAAAAGGTGAAAATTCACTTGAAATAAGTGAAAATTAGCTAGAAACAAGAAACAAATTTTGCCAATGAAACAAGCAAATTTTCACTTGAAACAAGAGACAATTGTCTAAAAACAAGTTACTTCTGAGGTGATCATTTCTTATTTTAAGTGTAATGAGATATTTTGACTAGTAATAAGACATTTTTGACTTGAAATAAGACAAATAATCTTGGTAAGATTTTGAGTTTTTGCAGTGAACTAGGCGACTGTAATCTCCACTGAAGCAGCCAGTCCACCAGGCCAGATGGGTTTTAACATATAACTCCAGATGCAGTGACAGGGTGCTTGCTTCACCTCTAAGAAAGCATTCGTGCCATCTTTTTCAGGACAAATACTCAAATACACAAATAAGTCCCATTTCACATGTCATGACAGAGTGATGTAGCACTAAAACACCTTTTCAGTCAGGGAGCGCAGCAACAAATCAACCTCAAATCAATTTCAGGCTGGTGGAGAGGTGGCAGAAAATAACATGAAAGTTGGAATTCATGTGACATCATTATTGTCACTATGTGTCCTTAAAATCCAATTTCATTGTATGTGTATGATTTTGTGCAAGGCAATTTATACATTGTTTTCATTATTTTTGAATATTTATAGGTAAGAATATATCTGTTGTTCTGCGTCACACATTAAACAGATGGATTGATTGAATGAGCAGTAACAGGTATTTATATGGAAATGAGCTGGTTAGGGGTGTGTCAACATCTATTTTTGACTGATTGTAAGAGTGTGCATGAGGCTTGTGCACGTGCCAAGAATTACACACAGATTGAGATTCATAAAACAGAAGCATGCATGGCTTTATAAATCTGACCAAAAGAATGCATGTGCATATTTCTGGCTTTGTGCGAACGCACAGTTTTAGTCATGAATCTGCACAGTTTTCTACATGCGATCCCTGGCCAGTGGCTTCTAGCAAAGCTTTTGGTGGCTTGACCGTTTCTTTTAACCATTACAGCAGTGCCTCTGTAAAGTTCACAACATCTTGAACCTTGCTGTTTGGGAAAGTGTGCTGGGAACTGTTTGAACAAGATATACTACTTACTGGTGACCTGTCCAGTAAGGACTGAGGAGAGGAGGATTTGTTGTTGACATTTCCCAGGCGCTTGCCGCTCTGTGTACACACCATCCCACATGTTTCCAGCAAGGGATGACGCCTAACAAAGCCAGGCAGCAACATGGGGTCTTCAAAGGTTACAAACAGCTGACGAAAGGTGGACAAAAGTTTTCTTCACTACTTTTGACTCAGGCCTACCTGCACTGCTCTACTCACCCACACCATTTGGTTCTTATGCAGTTGCTATAAAGTATAAAGTAAAGAGCTGAATAAAAGGATCTGAAAAAAAATGCTGTTTTTCCTCTTTTTCCCCACTGGTTTCAAGTGTCAAACCAACAAGGTAAAGCCCTTTTTCTCCACAGCCCCAAATAATATTTAATTTAAATTTTTACATAATGTTAATGTTAAATTGCTATTGCTTTTTGCTATTTATTATCTGTTTATACTGTTTATAATGTAGATTATGCTTCATATTTTGCTATCCACTTTGCTGCTGTAATGCTTGAAATTTCCCCACTGTGGGACTAATAAAAGAATATCTTATCTTATCTTATCTCTTATCTTATCTAAATGATATTAAAGAACAACCTAATAAAGAGCTGCAGGGCAGAGATTCTAAATTTATTTTATACCCCATTTGAAATATTTTTTTCAGCCAAGTTCCTGCCCTGACAACTGCAAAAAAAAAAAAAAAAAAAAAAAAACTGGTATAAAAAACGACTTTATGCAGAGGTGCAGCCCAGCTCCATCAGTGTGTGAACCACAACCTGATACTGAGGAGATCTGGTTGTTTCTGTTCTTGCCTTGCTTTTTCTTCTCTTCCTTCTTGTTCTCAGCTGTATCGCTGCTGCGTTTCAACCACTAGTCCATTTTCTGGATTTTTGTCTTGGCTTCCCAGTTATAGTGAGCAAACGTCCTCGTTCAACGACCACAGCAGCAGATTTAAACCACAAGCACACACACACTGAATATAAAATGTGGTGTATCATTTTTAGTGAACTTATTATAGCATAGGATAATTATTTTAGGAATTATGCATGATTGATACTTCTTAATTTAACATTTAAAAATGTAAAAATGTAGCCCCTGCAGTACTCCAACAGCCCTATTTGAGAACCACTGCTGTAGAGGATATGATGGAACAGGAAGGGAAGACACTTTGTTTTAGGAAGCAAAGTGGCAAGATCACATGGTGTGGAGAGCTAGGTTGAATTGCAGGATTTAGCCAGTTAAAACAACAATAACTGTACTACAAAAAATATACATTAATATGCCTGAAACTTTCAAGATGCATAATGGACACATTTTCATTTGTTATTGTTTTTCTATATGTTAGCAAAGGGCCATTTTTATTTTGTTAACTCAGGGCAGCCACACAGCTACTTTTTTTTTTTTTTTTGTCAGTGTATTAACTAGAAATCACATGAAATGGACACAAAGCTGCTCTGTAAAAGAAAGGAACCCAATTTAGCTGTTAGTTTCATTCTTGTACATATTGAGGACAGTGAAATTGGCAGGAAATGAGAAATGTTCTGAGAAATTTTATCATTAGAAAATTTCATTGTTTTCACTTTTTTCATTAAATAACTGTTAAGGAAATACATAATTTTCTATAATTTCCCCATTTGTTGCCTTGAGGCAACAAAATAAGTTGGCACACTGCAGGGTGCAAGTAAAAAAACATATACCACTGATGCATTATCACAGTGTCCCAAACAAGATTAAAAAACATGCTACGATCATTTTTTTCCATGACAAACCAAAATTAATGCAGTAGAGGGTTCAAAGAAAATAAGCTAGAACTGCAGTAATCAGCTTAAAGGACGAGTTCACTATTTAGGAACCTGGGCCCTATTCACTGATTGTCTGGCTTCATGCAGAAGCTGGGTTCAATAAACTTCAGTACTAGAAACAAAGTGAACATGTACACTTCAACTTGTGGGGCAATTATTTATTATCATACAACTTTACAAAGGCCTAAATTGCCCACAATCTCTGATCCAATGACAAAACAATTGAGGCCATAATTTTATGATTTTATAACAGCAAAACACAATCAAAAGTTACATTTCCAAAGCTCATACTTTTCATGCTGTTTAATCCAGGTCTCTGGTATCCAGTCGTATGCTCAGTACTTCACATGCACATGTATTTTTGCTCAAATCTTGCTGCAAAGATCACTGCCGCAAAATCCAAAAGTATATGTGCGTCCATCCAAGCTTGTGCACGCACACTTCATGACTCTAAACCTCCCACAGGTGTTCAGCTGGGTTTAAATGTGTTGAGTGTGAAGGCCACAGCGAAAGATTTACATCATTTTTGGCATCATCAAACCATTCAGTGAACCCTCGTGCCCTGTGGATGGGGGCGTTGAGGGGATAGAAATGTTTCATCACAAAATATCACAATTAGCAAAGGACCTTCCCACTAGGGGGACAAGTCGAGCCAAACCACTCCAGGAAAATGACCATTTATGACTGAAGTTAGAGTCATTTTTTTTCCTCCTGCCATCTTGATCAAGGTCAACTGGGCCAACTCAGCATTGCTTAATTGTTGGTCAATTGTTTCTCAATTGTTTAATTGTGCCATCTACCCTTGTTATCTCATGCCACTCATTTATTCAGGTTTTTCCAGTCTGCCCTCATCTAACCTTGAGACCACTATGATAGTGGTCGTACTGATGGATGAGAAGCAGTCTACACTAGTGAGATATTGGCCCTATCTCACTATTGTAGACTGCTTCTCCAAGTTGGCTCACATTATTCCCCTGCCGAAGCTTCTCTCCGCTAGAGAGGCTACCCAGTTTTTTATCCAACACATCTTCTGTTTGCATGGTCTCCCTCAGGACAAGAAGGCCATCTGTTTCCTGATAGGCTCACCCACCAGCCTGTCTTTGTGGTTTCCATCCCCAGACCAAATGCCAGACTCAACATGTGAACCAGGAGTTGGAAAATTTCCTTAGATGTCTTGTCTTTTCCCATTCCACCACCTGGAGTCAAAGGTTATTCTGGGTATGCACACAACACTGTCCTTTGCTCCATCACTGGTTTTCCACTGGTTTCTCCACCATCTGGATTGCCCACAGCTATACAGAATGGCCACGGCTGGAAGGAAGTTTGATCTGTCCGGCTCCAAATCTTGTCCAGGTATCAGCACCAAGCCAACAGTCACCAGGCCATGTCTCTCTGCTACCATCCCAGTATGTCCTTCCTCTTAGGACGGCGTCCTGTAAGCTGGTACCCCAGTCCACTGGTCCAGTTCCTATTAAGAAAATCATTAAGATAATCATTAACTCCCAAGTGAATCCATCCTACCTTCCATGTCTGCTACGTCCCGCCTGTTGTCCACAGCCTCTTGTTCTCGCTCCATATCCTCTGGCCCCCTTCCTCTCTCATAGATGGATCTGCCCCCTGCACTGTTAGGATGTTCCTGGAAGCCCGTCATCATGGCAGGGGTCTGAAGTACCAGGTGGACTGGGAGGGTTAGAGCCCAAGGAAGTGGCGCTGGGTTCCTGTGTGTGATATCTTTGATCCTGCCCTCATCACCTCTGTCTCGTGAGACATCAGGAGCTGTCCCATGAGAGCTTTCCTGTCACGACTGTGGCATGGTTTCTGTCTTGTTCTCCCTTCCTCTCCCCCCTTCCTTGTGTTTCCCTTGCAGGCAAGCAGATGTCGCCAGTGTTTTGCCCCATCTGCACTTGTAATCAATGCTTCCCCATGTGCACCACAGCAGTCTTCCACTATCTAATTATTCTCTAGTATATTTAGTCTCTCCAGTCTCTCCAGTGTTTGATCACTCAGTGTTCTGGCTGCTAATTCTTAGTAGTTTGGTTTATGTCTCTGGCCTGTCAGAGGAGTCAGCAGGCATTCCCCGCCTGCTACCTGTCTGCTTTAAAGCATCATGTTTGTGCCAGTAATCTCCTGCCTACGCCTGATTGTGTGATCATGGTGGACAGTAACCAAATACATTTAACTGAGTACTGCACTTGAGGACATTTTTCAAATACTTTAGTTTTTTTTTTTTTTTTTTTTTTTTTTTTTTTTGTTGGAAACATGACTTTTACTCCACTACATTTCATAGAGAAAAATTCTACCTTAGACTCCACAACATCACTATGAAGGTTTTTGTTACTCATAACTCTAAGCTTTGAAGTTACCTGTTGAATTTATTTTCTTTTCTAAAATCTGGTTGGCCACACGCTGTGTTCCTCACAGGAGAAAAAACACTCACAGCACCCACTCTCAGCTGGGTTTGATGTAAAAGCAGAAATACATCGTTCAGCTCTGTGAAACAAGCACAAACAAGACAACTAAAGCTCATCGGTTTGTTTTGTTAGCTGATGCAAACGACTAACCCGGTGGTAGCCAGTACACTTGTGTAGCAGAGTGGCTCTATAAGAAGTCAGTGCATTCATTAGGTGGTTTCAGTTACCAGGAGGGTCAAGTAATGGGGTTTTGTACTTTGTCCCCCACTGCTTGAGTCCTATCTTGCATCTGTTGCAGCACTGCCCTTTGCATCTCAGCCACATTTAGCCTAATGTAAGGTTTACCCAAGCACTTGAAGGTAAGGCAATAGTGAATCACAAAATGCAATTGCAAACTTGAAAATATATTATTTTGAGGTCACCAAACACCATTACTAGTACCAAAAAGGTATTTTTTCCTTTGCAGATTATTGTTGTATACTCTTTGGGCAACTTGTGTGCACTTGTCTTTTGTGCAATTGAAACTTTGCCACTTTCTTAGATTCTTTTACTGCACACATGTTATGGACTCTCCCATTGAAATTCCACAGTGCTGCCACCTTTGGATTTGATCTTGGTTGCGGGGGAAATCACAGAAGTCCAGTGAACTCAATCAGACAATCAGAAAACAAGCAAGCCTCTAAATTATGTTCTTCCTCAGCTGGGAGAGAAGCCCATTCCCAAGCATTTACAAGAAAAACAAATAAGCCAAACTTCTCCTGCTAATGGTCATTGTCTGGCCACCACAGCGGAAGGAGGCCAGGGAGGATGGATGAAGAGGGGAACGATGAAGACAGGGAACTGGCGTGACAAGCTGTTATCCATTTTTCCATCCCTCATTCCCCATTCTCCACGCTCGGTTCACAAGACTGCCATCAGGTTGCAGATACAGCACTGTTTTAAAAAAAAAAAACTTTGTCCCTTTTGCCATCACAAACTTAAATAACAACCCTTCCACATTCATCCCTCATAGAGCTGCCACATTATAGCCCACTTGCCCACATACATTGAAAAATGATATTAAAAGAGTTATGCTGTGCCTCTGTTGTGTCATGCAGTGTTTTTGTTATATGCTGTGGAGTTATCTCTTGTACCCATTCCTGTACGACTTACAGTAGTTTTTAATGTGAACTCCAAATGTTACTTAATGGCTCCTCGTTCCCTCACATTTAAGACAGCCTTTATAGAAGGATTTTTTTATACACATTTTTAGGTTGAATGTTACACATTTTGATGCCGATTCATTTCAGCTGAGTACATTTAAATGGCATGTAATGTCTGACAAATAATATTACATTTTATTAATTTTCTCTCATGGAATGTAAGAATGTTTTAAATTTATTTTGAAAAAACAGAACTTACTGTTGTATCTAAAGTTTCACATTCTTTCTATATCAATCTATAAATACAATTGGAGACATCTGTTTTTGCAAATTAACTGTAATATTAAAGGGTCACCCTGTGTCATCCTAATGATGGGAATAAGAGCAGTTTCACTTTTTAAAATATTAGATGGACAAACAGTATCTCCACCTGTGGGTCCTCGAATGAAAAAGTCTGGAACCTCCTGTGTTAAAATGTTCTTATAAACAGACTACACCTTTCTGATGTCATACCATGACATATTCTGACTGCTGGGAATCCTGTAGTGTTTCTCACAAGGTTCACATGATTTTATGGTGACTTTTCCTGTCAGCTCCCAGCCTGTGGCTGAGTCAGCGGCACGAAAACACCCCCCTGCTTAGACACCTTTAATCTGTCAAAGGCTTTAGTCTGTTTATTAAAACCATTCGATACTTTAAACAACTAGTTCGGATGAAATATTAATATCACTTGATGATGTTAGCCTGGTTTCCAGAGCCCAGAGATGAGTTACCTAAGTCAGTGCTTGTTCCACCTATGGCCAAGACTATTGGTCAACATTCAACCAGTCATATTTGGTTAACTGATTGCATAATCAGGCATCACTGCAGCAACAGCAGCTTTTAGACTTACTAATTGTTTGTCTTTTAATTTACGGATGGCATCTCTCAACAACACAAGAAATCACCAAATTCAGCTTTGCAGTCTGTGATGTCGCAGCTCTTCAGGGCTGCTGCTATACTTGTTTATGTCATGGTTTTGTGTTTCTTGTGTTTTGTTTGGTTTTGTATCTGTTTCCTGTGTGTCATTTGCCAAGTTCCTTTCAGTGGTTTCACCTGTGTCTTGTTTGCTCCTCCCAGTGTCACACCTGTCCTGTGTCTGTCAATTATCCCTGATTGTTCTGATCCCTCCCAGTGTTTAACCTCAGCCTGTCCTCTGTGTTCTCTGTCTTGTGCTCCAGCCCCTTCCCCAGGTGTGTCTTGTTTGATCATTAGTTCTTGTGTATTTAAGTCCTGTTTTGAATTCTTGCTTGAGTTCATGCTTCCTGTCATGTGTTCCTTGAGTTTCCTGCGATCCCTGTAAGTCTATTAAATATTTTGTTTGCCATTGAGCATTTTTGCCTGCGGCTCCTGCATTTGGGTCCTCCATCCACCTCCCTCTGAAGTAAAGGCACAATTTGTTAACCAGCCAGTCAGGCATCAAATCTACTACTGGGAAGGAGAGTAGATCCAGGTTGTGACCATGTAGCACTTTTTACAAACCTCTGAATAAATCACTGCATGGTCCCTAACTGAGCCTGTGGGACGACCATGCCCCCTGCTCAGACACCTTTCATTTGTCAGCGGCCTCAGTTGGACCACTGGAGAGCAGAAAGCAAACTACATAAATGTACTAAAGTAACAGTGCAAGCCATCATAAGTGGAGTTTTCAAGCAAAATGCTCTGAACAGTCCAGACAAACATTCTGGAGAAGATCAGTGACAGACTGTCCCCCAGCAAAAACGACCCCATAGGTTGTTTATGCAGAAACATATTACAATCTATAGTTAGGTTTTAAAGTTAAGTGACCTCTTGTAAATAACAACACTGTGGTGTAGTGTTAAGGGAGTGACAAAGTCTGCTTAAGGTGGCTGCTGGGCTGGTGGATGGATCACTCAACACGACATTCACTCAGGAGACCTCAGTTTGATTCTTGTGTCAAATGAGAATAGTGTTTGTTTTCAGCTAGCTAACATTAGCTCCCAAATATTAGTGAATATTAGCTTATGTTTCCTAACATTAACCATGACCCTTGCCTAACCTTAAACAATTAGTTTTGTTGGCCAATGAGCCAGTGAGTGTGTTAGAGATGCTCCTCTGGGTCGAAGACTCCTGTTGGTCGTGTTAATGAGGAGGAAACAAACAAATCCATCACATTTTTGCATTTTTGCAAGATATTCAACATGGAAAGGGCGGAAGCATCCGATTAAAAGTTTCACAGAAAACCAACACATACAGAACAATACTTGCTATGGTCATGTGAGCGTCCTACAGCCCACAAGCTGTCAGACCTTCAAAGTGTGTTGGACCATGCCAGCATTGTCACAGATGCAGAGGACAGACAAGAGGAGGAAAAACACATCAGAAACGCCCTCACCCGTTGTCAATATCCGGGTGAACCATAAACAAAGGAAAACAAGAAGTCCAGAACAAAAACAAGGATGAAAGAAAGAAGGAAAACATTTCCCACACACATAAAAAACACTGAAATGGTCTCTCTTGCCTGTGACTGGGGTGCCACAGAGCACATACAGATCATAGAAGTACATCCAGTGAAACCACACACTCAGCTGCAACGGGCGCTTGTGCACCATAAGGACAGAGTGGACACCAAGAAATCATGTGATTTAAGAATTCCCATGTCTTTCATGTAATACAGTCTGCATAGGAGAAGTGGGCCCATCATTTGGCATGCAAAAAAGAAAACCAGAGAATGTGACAAAAAATAAATTCTGGAGCACTCACCCATGCAATTAAAAAAAAAAAAAGGATTACCTGTAAGCAGTAATCTAGGAGTACGCAGCAGCATTTGCTGTTTAGTAAATAAACACCCATACTGATCCAGTTCTTACTTTAAACATCAAAGGCAATTTGTTTTCCATTAATTTGTGTGTTCTGACACCCCTTGAGCTCAAATCGGAGAAACTGGAACTCTGATTTGATCCCTGCGTTTCCAGCCAAGTTGGCTGAGCATTGAGTTTGTTTAATGGATGCAAAACTAGGTGAGCCAGCAGTGAATGGCTACAGCAGTGTGCTATTGTGAGCAGTGGCGGTTCTGCCCATGTTGCCGCCCTGGGCGAAATTACTGCCTTGCGCCCATTGCGCCCTTGTTACTACTACTACTACTAACCCTAACCCTAACCCTGGACAAAATCTGAAAAAAAAAAAAAAAAAAAAGCCACCGGCCGCCATCAGGCAAGCTGGCCGCGGCACCGGTCGGCATCAGGTGAGCGGCGCACACATACTGCCATTTGTGCCTTTCATTATAAATCAACTTTTGTTCATATGCGGCTGCAGCAGCACAACGGACAATGACACAGACAACATGATAGATTATTGACTGCGCAATGCGGCCATTCGCCGGTAATCGCGGCATCAGGAGAGCCTACCTAATGGTTTACATATGCAAGTACAATACATGTGGATTTGCTTAGACCCCCCGATTTTTTTTTTTTTTTTTTTTTTTTTGCGCTCGTGCCGCCCCCCATGTGACATGAAAAATGCCGCCCCTGGCGGCAGCCCGCTTCGCCCGTGCCTAAAACCGCTACTGATTGTGAGTGCTAAATAAAACGCTTAAAAAGCATAGCTTGCAAATGTTTTTTTTTTTCTGTCCCAAGAAATATTTGTCTAGAGCAGTGCCGGCTCTACCTATGGTGGTGCTCTAGGCGAAATTACTGCCTTCAATGCAGTCATGTAAAAAATAATCAAAAATAATCAAACTATGCTATAATACATTCAATAAAAATGTACATGTAATGTTTTATAAAGCACATTTTATATTTAGCATTCTTCAGTATTCAGTTTCCCAAAGGTGTCACATGTGTGTGTTTGTGGTTTAAATCTGTTGCTGTGGTCATCAAGTAAGGCTCACTATGACTGGGAAGCCAAGACTAAATTAATTAATTAATTAATTAACATTTTATAAGTTTTTTTTTTCTTCCTTTTTTGCTCGGGCAGGGGGAAGTTGGCTGATAATACATTATTGAAAAAAGTTTGAGAGCCACTGGGCCATGGTGTGAGATTACAATGTTGTTGTTGTTTGTTTTTCTTTTTTTTTCAGCAGGACATTTATTTAAGCAATATCACACTAAAGGGAGTGCTGTTAAACCTCATTATCAGCAGTCATCCAGTAACACTGATAAGGGGCATCATTATTCTGGTCAGCCAACACAAATAGATCAGTCCAATTTCAAGTGGCTAAACGGTTGCCAAGCAACACGTAATCAATTTCCCAACTGCAAGCTAACTTGCTACTTTGTGGTCTACACATTACTGCAGGCTATCCACTTTGTATCTTATAGCCTACACTTGTTTTCCAAATAGTGTTACATCCATTTGTACTTTTCTCTAATTTCTCCAGGTGTGCTGATGTACACACCTCTTGTCCAGTCAGTTTCCTCAACCTGAACTAACTATTGTTTAAAAAGGATGTTAGTTTCTCATATATGATTATAAATAATGGATATTAACATTTTAGTCCAGCGTGGGCCTGAAACATACCAAACCTGTGACCAACACTTGGGTGCATCAACTTGAATGCATTGATCAGTTCATATTCAGTTTATTAATAGTGCAATATGCCATTTGTGTATCTTACGAATAATAGCTATTGTGCTCCAGCTGCTGCACACCTCATCATCCAGCCATGCAGGCTGGCACTCTTAATGCAGACAGGTCATGGTATCAGATGTGATGTGAAATATTTATCAAGGAATAACAAATAGCTGTAATGTGGATTAAAACAGACTGCAACATACGGCAGAGGAGAATTCTGTTATATCCTAATGTTGAGCATTCAAAGGAAAATGAAAAGGGGACATCTGTTCTTGACCCTAAATGATGAGGGAAAGTGTGGTGGAAATGCCAAATGGGCAAGCATTCATCCCATCTATGGAGTGAATATGAAATTTTAAGACTAACTGCAGTGCCTTGGCCATTATGACACATGCAAACTGAAAAAAAATGACTTGACATGGAAACTATTCCCGCGTTTCATACCGAGCATGGTATTAGTTTTTCCATCAGCCAACCATGTGAGCATGGTGCACACTGTAACCAAAGGAAATCATTAGGAGTAGAGATAAGTGCAATTTTCCTCACACAAATCATTTGCACTTGCTCAACACAGTACGTGAACGTAGCTGGTGGTGGCAGAACAAGAAATGGGAACAGGGAGTCACAGCAGAAATGAATGGACGCTGCTGCTAGCCAAGACAAAGGATGAATTAAAACAGGGATGAGAACTTGACCCACAGCAGAAAAAGATGAAGATGAGCTTTGGGGGAATCCCCAATTTCCCCGTACGCCAGTCCGCCCTTGACCCCAGAGCAGAAAGAAAGAGGCCAGCTGAATTTCTTGCCAACTTGATTCCCGTTCTGCTGGGAAAGGATAGCTTCCCCAAGTGAGTTATCCTGTACAGGAGAAGGCAAAGATCATTTGACTCAGCTGCCAGACCATGAGAGATTATGGTGGACACCACATAGGTTATTCAAACTGATGTTGAGCAAATTTAATGAGGGCTTGAATGTGACTTGGACTCTGAGAAAATATTGTTTTTATCATTGCATGCTTTAATACCACTGTGGATGATGAGTTTGTTAGGCGTTTTGGTTTACACTGGGAAGGTTTTGTTTACTACTTAATGGACCTGGAGGATGATTTTGCTTCATTTGGGAAAGGTCTGTGTAGGGGAGCGGTATGACCATGTTTATGCCACAGAACCTGGAGTAGAACGAACTTTCCTATTCAAATCAACATTGCACAATGGTTGTAGTGGTGGCCATTTTTATGTGAATCGTTGCCATTGCCAAGAACTGTGACCGTTACCCCAGGCTAATTTCCGTGTTCCAGCTGGTGGTAAAAATTTATGTTTATTTATTACTTTTAGCAGGCAGCCGCAGCACAACACCTCTTCTCAGTTCCCAAGAGAGTGTGACACACTTCACTACCCTGTATGTGTGTTGTCACTGTAGCAACTAACAACAAACGCCATTTTAGTCTGAACTAGCCAAATGACCATGGCAAACCATAGCAGTTCAATGTTCGTTCTGCTCCATTCAGGTCCTGTGGTTGCGTTCTGCTACTCTATGAGCCTTTATTTCTCCTTTATTTCTTGGAATGTCCAAGGTTTAGAGCACCCTACAAATGTGACATTTTTTTTCCACATCTTAATATGAAAGGCATAATGATGGGCACAATAGGATGCCAGGTTATCCTGTATGCAGATGATTTACTTGTATGTCTGGCAGATCCCGCTGTTTTCACTCTTTTCATTCCAGATTATATTGACTCATTTGGCAAATTTTGTGGGTATACAATTAAGAGGGGGAAGAGTGAGTTAGACAAATGCCAAGAGGATGGTGAGCATATGTAAATTATTAAATCACACTCAGATGTGGACAAAAACAACTGCACAGAGACCTTGTTGAGGGGGCGGTCTCTGTCAGCACAGTTACAAGCTAACTCTGGAGCAGTTCATTTCCGATGTAAACATGAACTGCCCAAGATTCATCCCAACCACAGGAAGCATTGCGCATTTTGGGCTGAAGCAGCTACTGTAGACCAGGTTCACATTATGGACCTGTAATTAATAAAAGAAAGAAGCAAGTTGGCAGCGTTTCCAATGAGCAGTTAACAACAAAAGGAATGGAGGGTTGACATGGAACAATAAGGAAATAAATTACCTTCTTGGTATAACCAATAATGCAATAATGAAGAAATGCCAAAGCTGCTAGCTGTATCAGCCAAATGTGTTTGTACTATCAATTGAGAGAGGCAAAAAAACATCCTGGAAGTGAACACTTCATTTCTCCACCTTTTAGCCTAGCAGGATGTGTCTGATCCTGACCAATGAGCAGGCTGACAGCTCACATGTGGCTTTCGTTGATACATTTTTGTTTGTTTCAGTTTTTTGCCATGTGAAACCAAACTGAACCAAATGAAAAATGCAACAAATTACTGACTTTTCCACTGATTCAAACTGCAGCAAACAGACTACAGGTGTGAAATGTCCTAAAACACAGTCTCCAAATACAGTAATTGGAAGCAATTTTATTAAAAACAGTCTTTTGACCCTGCACAGCTGGATAGGGGGATTACATTCTGGCAGGAGAAGGGGATCAGATCTATCCAGAATCAATACTGTGTAGTAACAACTGATTTCCTTCATTTCTTTGGATAAGTACCAGTCTACACAGACGCTGTGACTCAAAAAGAAAACAAAACAAATTTTATCCATCAGTTTCTCCAATGTGAGATAAGTGTAAGTCTGATCACTGGCTCGTCTCTTCTGGTTTTATCCTAAATTGTACACTTTTTGAACAGGAATTTCTGAGTGGTTGAGTGGCTGTGGTAAAGACTGGTAAAGACATTCAGCCTAATTACAGACTAGCCATCTTCAGGTGCCTGAGTGGAACGTTGGACCTCTCATAAGATGACAACTGGAACTGATGCTGTAAATGGTTGTTGCCAAATAGCTTATTCTTAAAGGAATACTTCACCCATAATGCATTTTCATTTGTAGGTACTCAGCGTGTGCTGCCTTCAATCCCTGATGAGGAAAATTTTATTAACAAGCCTTCTTGGTAAACCTACAATCAAAAAACACTAGCCATCTCTAATTCAGTGAAAAAAAATGTGTCTGTAATTTTACAGCTTTTGATAGCGTTTTGCTGTTGTAAAAATGTAAAATTACAGTTGCCATTTTTTCCATTAGATCAGAGATGGCTTGCAATTTTTGGAATGTGAGTTTACCTTGAGGGCTTGTGAGTAAAACTTTCTTCGTCAGGGACTGAAGGCTGCACATGGGTGAGTACTTATGCAAATATGGCTGAAGTAACCCTTTAAAAGAATTATCATGATGCTTAGTAGTGACAGAGTAGGAATAGTAGTAGTATTTCTGATTATTAAGTTGTCCTTTGCTATAAAGAGAGATTAAAATAAAAATGGTAGACTCCCATCCCTGTTCCATATAACCGTATTCAGAAGAGTATCCCCTGTGGTTTTATGGGCACTAGCAGAGTTTGAAAAAAACTTGAGCATATGCTGTGGTTTGTACCAGCACATTTTAGATAGGTAAATCTAACGTAACACACTGTAACCGTGAGTTTTCGTGGGTTTCTTTGGTAGTGCTGTTTTTACATCTATTCCCAAGTGTTGTGCTTTGCACTGCAAACAGACAGAGACTAAACCAGATGACCAATAAAGCCAGCCACTGAGAAGGTAATATATCTTGCTGAAAGAGTGACTGCTAGAGAAACGACAGAATGGAGAGCAGAGAATGGGGATCATCAGACAGAAAGTGGTAAGGAGTCCTGGGACAGGGTTTGGAATTGCATAGCATTACTACCAGGTTTTAGCTAATTACACCACACCATGCTGTCATCCATGAGAGAAATAACCAGATTTTGAGATTATCCTGCATATAATTGACAAAAACCCTCCATAGGGGCAATTGGACAGTGTTAATGAGTATCCATATTGATTTATAGCAACTGTTATTGCTTTTGGTTGCTGTAGTACCAACCACCCTTATACAAGAAACGAGGTGGGCAAACAAAGTCTGACCAAACCTTTTCCTTTCAGAGCATAGCTAATTGCTATTCCTGTTGTCAAAGTAACAAGTCAAGAGGAAACTTCTTAGCTATTACGCATAATGTACTGTATCCTTGGAAACGGTGTGGAGGCAGCTGTAGGCAATTCACTATTATGGCCGCGTGACAAATTGACAAAAATACACATGGACTGTGACTGGCTGCATGAACCCAGTGCATTGTTGTTGTATGTCATAAATGTTTGGAATTTTTTGCCAGGGTTTACATGCCTGCTGGGAGAATAACATATTTGCAAACACATAAAAAAATACGGCATATCATGCACTGAGGTGTGAATTAATTGTGAATGTGAGTCTCCAGATAGGTCTTGGTGTTGGAGGCAGGCTGAGGACAGAATATGCTCCACTTCATTGTCGACACATTCAGATATCTCCATAAATTACCACCTGTCTTTGAGATGCATGACTCATTTACCTCATATTCATAACCAAAGAGGCCCTGGCTCCTGTAGGCATTGTCAACTTGTCTTATAACGTTGTTGTTAACATGCATTTGGATGAATATTGTGTACTTATGAGTCATCGACATTCACCACTAGTGGGAAAGATATTTTCATGCCAAACTATTTCATTGCAAAATTCATAATGATGAAATTCTGCGAAATCCTCATAAACTGAATGCCATAAACTACCATGACATTATGTTGGAGAGGACCACAACAGAATTAGATTATTCGTGTGAGGTTTCCAAATGGTTCTGCTGAAAAGATTGCTATTTTATTTTTATTTATTTATTTTTTATAGTTTGAAAGCCATTAGCTTTAAGGAGATGTATTTGTGTCCATCAGCGGGTAGCCATAATCCTGAGGTAAGATCAGTTAATAATGTCAAATAACAGATTCTGGCATTGCTCATTACACTGTACCACCTCTATTATTCCACTTATGGTACTTTAGTACTATTATGTGACTCTATTATTATGGAGAACTGGATAGGATCACATTGTCAAGACCAACCTGCATTATATCATTGTTTTTGTAAAAAGAATAGATTTTTACAAGAAAGCCGAAAGGAGGTACAATCAGCAGATCGATGAATGAAAGATTGCATAAAGTGGGAAGCAGTGAGGAAGCTTGGGCACCAAAGATGAGGCCCCTGCTCCTTGCTCTTAGTTATGTTTTCCCCCCTACGCTTCCTCGAGCTGATGTTGTGAAAACGGTGCAGCCACACACTCTTTCAGTGGGCTGTCAGATGCTGGCGTGTTTACCGCCTGCTTTAGTCAGGAAGCAATTGCTGATAAGGCCTCAGAGTGGTGGTAGTTTCCTTCTCTTCACTCCTATCGTTGAGATGTTAAGTGCAGGGAAATGAACAGCCTCTTGTGTTGACATTGACATTTGGAGGAGAACATGTGGGAGCGTTTTTTTCTCCTTGATGCAAGATTAACACAGTAAACATTTCAGTGATTTTGACGTATTCACAGGACCCATCTCTGACACTCATCAAAGTACAAGGAACAAGTGCTGTTTCTTTAGCCATTGTTATACAAGACCTTGTGACTTGGCCATCAAAACAACTAGCCGACACAAGGCCACTCAACACCTCGACATTTGGTTATAGAAAGATCTTTTTATCTTTTTTTTTAATCACTCAGACACATAATATTATATAAAACTAATAATGCAAACCAATTACAAATGTTCATGTAGTAGTAGATATTATTCACTAGTAGAAACACCTACTTATATAGAGGATTTCCCATCTAATTATTTTGTTGCAACATTAGTTGTAAATCTATAGCTTTCAAAAATAGTTACCAACCAAAAATTTCAATGAAAATGGGCTCATCTTTTGACAGTATTAAATGTTTGAAACTATTCATATTCAAAGACTAAAGATCTTGCTGCCATAGCCAAACAATTATATCCCTCTTCTCTGTAATGCCAGAAGAGATGGGTAGTAAATTACCACTTGTCTTTAACACAGTTTCCATCTAAGTGACTCTGTGAAAGTTTGTGGATGTTGGTCCAAATCAAAATGGAAGAAATTAATTATTTCATGTAACTGCAGAACAGAATACACTGCTGAACTAGAGCGGTAGAAAGGGTAAATTTGAGTGTGTGGATAATATGAGCAACCCTTAAATCAAAGCAGCAATACACAAAATGCATCATGTGATAACGGCTGTAAGCAGAATAATTCATTTCCCTCAATCTGATGGAGGAAGTGGTAAGTGAAAAATGTTTGAAGAGAGCAAGGTGGAAATACTTTGTTTCATCATTGTAAAGATGTCATGTATTATATGTAGATGTCATGATTCTAACAAGTAAGGAGAAATGGATTTATTTGAGGTTGTATTATACATTATTTCTGATTTTATAAGATCCAATATGAGGCCACAAACTTCGCACAACTGTGGGCAAAAGCTGCTGTGTGAAGCAGTTTCATCAAAATTGTGGTAATATAAGCGGTAAAATGTACTTTTTTAAAATACACAAATAACATCTGACAAACATTATACAACCAAGAATAACAGATTAGAGCTGTACAAAATGCAAACAACCAATATCTAGTGCTCAATGTAACAGATAAAAGTCAGCATAGTAAAATCAGAGCTTCAAAGTGCATATTTAAAGACATTTCTACTCATCACCAAAGGCTTGTTGAACGCTCTCTTTAAAACCTCAGTAAGCTGGCATGGTTTCAACCTGAAGTTTACTTTGCAGGTTGTTCCAGTCCCAGGGAACATCATGTGAAAATGCTCCTTTACCAAAATCAGTGTTCAGAGAGACAGGAGCAGCTTTAGAGGATCTTGTCTGGGGATTCTTGAGGCAGGGAACAGCATATCACCAAGATAAGATGGGAATTTACCACTAACTTCCCAGCCCACTAAAATCCCATAAATTCTTTGGCTGTATGCTGGGGAGGCAGCGTCCGAGCTGGGCAGACAAAGAAACTCAACAAACCAATAAAAAAAAAGTCAGGCTTTGTCCTTGGGTCCGCTCTAGACACTGTTGGGGTGGTGGTGGAGGAAAGGACACTGAACAAACTGTGGACATGGTGGCCAACACCACCCGTCCCCCTCGTGAGACGCTGGTCAAACAGCAGAGCTCTTCCAGTAACACACTCATCCAGCTCGGCTGTGAACAGCAACACAGCAGGAGGTCATTCCTGTCAACCGCCATCACTTTGGACAACAAACTGTCTCTGGGACATTCTTCTGCCTGACTGCTTATTTACTATAATGTGAGCTTAGCAGTTCTGTTCTACACCAGTGGCTTTCAAAGTGGGGTCTGTGGACCCACAGGGGTCCTCGGCTAAATGAGAAATTAATTTCACTGTATTTAAATACTTGTGAAAGGCAACACAAGAAATCTGACATCAGTGCAGCATTATTATTATTATTATTATCATAATTTTAATAATTACAAATACAGTTTTTTTTTTTGTTTTTTATGATTAATTTATTTGGTTAGTTATTTACATATACATTTTTTTTTTTTCATTTTTTGAGCTAATGATTTACTTACATTATTTTTTACTTACATTCCAGCATTTTTTTTTTTTTTTTTTTTTTTTTTTTTTTTTGCTAATTTTACATGAATATTCCAGTCCCTTTTTGGTTATTTTGTCATCACCTTTCCCCCCAATGTTTTTGTAGGAAATCCAGTGATCAACAATATGTATAAATGATTATTTTATTTTATTTTATTTATTTATTTTTTTTAAGTATGTATTTATGACACCTGGACACTTCCATAATAAACACAACTAAAATATCTTTTCATATCAGAGTCCCATGGGCAAAATCATGTCATGTGGGGGTCTGGGGCTTGATGACAGTCATTGTGCAAACAAAAGTTTGCACATATGCTCATTTGCACATCTATTATATTTACTTACATTCATGTGTTTTTGAATTATTACTGGGAATGTAACCTGCTCTTGCTGCTCTTACTTATTATACTTTCATATTGGAAAAAAGTGCTATGTTATATTGTTCTATGCTGTATTGTACTATACTTTGTACTATACATGCTATACTATATATTCAGCCTAATCTATATACTATAACCTATGTTAGTGCTATCACTCTCACATGTTGTGTTGGTATGACAAGTACAATCTGTTCATTTTCAGAGTTCCATTCAGTCAAGATAACTAAATTTACAGCGATGAATGTGTAAAGATGCATGATAGAGGGGATCAAACTCATGTAAAAAAAGAGCTTGATGCATTGCATACATAAAATATTTGCATAGTCTGAGACAGAGAAATGTAGATTGCACAATACAAAGTATTTTCTTTCGCTGTAGGAGGAAAGAGTTTCAGATTTTCCCCTTGGAAAAGTGGCCAATGGCTCAGTTAACACCAACAACACTACTTTCACATTTTATTAAACAGGTATGCTGCATGTGGCATATTGGTATTATCTAATGTTACAGAGCAGATATCATCATGCCATTAGAAATGCTGAACCAACAGTTTCTTACAGCAAGAGTTCTCACTCCTGGTTCTGTGTTGTCAACACTGCTGATAGCTGTGTTGACCGATGTTAAGCATTGCTTTTCTTTTGAAAATGAGACAAGTTATCACTGTTACATTCAAGTTAACACCCCCCTCCCCCCACCCAGTTTTTCAGTGTTGCTGCTGCTGTTTCCCCCTTGCCCCCTGTTTCCGCCTTCCCCCTTCCCCGTTGTTGCTGCCGCTCACTGTTGGCCAGGGAGGATAAAGGCTACCACATGCCCCATACTAGGCCCTTGCAAAGACCTAGTATGGGGCCTTGCAAGGACATAGTATGCCTTAGCAACCATGTAGTACACCTTAGCAACCACATAGTACACCCCCGATACAGCCCTAGCAACTACTTACAAACCAGCCATCATCTAGAAACATTCTTGCCACCACCTAGTGCACCTTGACACCCCCTGTGACACACCACAGCGCCACCCAGTGCACCTTAGCAACCATTTTAAAAACACCCTAGCAACCACCTAGCAACCATTTAGCAATAGTACACCCTAGCACCCACACTGATATACCCTCACAACCACGTAGAGAAACCCTAGCAACTACCACCCCGACCCAATACATGTACTGTTTCCAAAGCTGTTGGGCCCACTGCACAGATACAGAGCTTAAGCGGCTAGGCTGCAGATCAGGACGCATATTTTTGTCTGAATCCACCTCAAGATGGGAGCATACTAACCAAGCCCAACCTTAACCCAACAGCCATTCTTTTTTGTGTCCAAACGCGACCTGAGTCCCAGATTTTGCTTGTCCTCTAACACTAGGTTACATTTACCGCCAGAAATAGCCTACGTGTTGCCTTCAGGGTCCTCACATAAACTCCAGCATTATTTTTTATCTATTTTACACTAGAGTTTCATTAAAATAACACTGACGTGAACAAACACATTTTCTAAATTTTTGTCCGAACCCGGCCTCAAGCTCAATTAAGGAAAAAAGTCTCTATATGACTATCAAATAACTAGTGTAATTATTTAAGGAAGGTCATCCTTGCTTAATAAGTTACTTAATTAACTGATTTAAGGCTGGGCAATGTCAATTCTGCAACATCATTTTAACATGGACAGCAAAATATGGAAAAGACTCCATCCAGTAGGTGCAGAGAAACATCAGGAAATAAGGAAAAAGAAGAAGAGGTGGAATGGATCAAAGGTAGTATATTATATTTTAAGATTTGTTTTGAGTATCCAGGTTTGCTGTTGTGCAGAGCTGAGAGCACACCTCGCACGCACCAGCACACATGCCCTGAAGCAGCTCCAGCGAGGCAGAGAGGTCAACCTGTTGCTGGCACGTTGCACATGTGTTACAGCAAGTTGCAGGCAACAATGAGATACACATTTAGACTCAATAGCCTGTGTCATAATGCATATGCTGCTCTTTTTTAGATGATATTGTTTTCAGCTTTGTTTGCCTGAGCTAGAGAGGCTATGAGCAGTAACCAACAACACTACTAGAATTTCAAAACTGGAAATAACGAGGTATTATTTTAAACTGTCACACAGTTTTACTGTGATGTCTTCTGTATAAAAAAGGGTAGGATGGTGAAGCTTCTCAGACCAAGTCAACCTGTTAACTAGTTCATTATATATGCATTTCACTGTAAAAGATGTACAAGACAGTGAACAATGCTAAATTTATTTTAGACAACACTGGGAATGCCTATATGAAAAAGAAATCCATTTATGTAATTAATTCTATGGATATTACACTACATCATTATGCTTGCATAAATTCTCTCTTGCATTGAAAGGACTTGCAGTATGACTTAATTGTCCATGTAGTGAAAATAATAATGCCAATTATTTTATTTATAAAGCACGTTTTGTGTTTTGTGAATTTACTCTTGATGCATTCCTCCACGGTGAATTAAAGGAGGTGACATTCAGGTTGGATTCCCTCTAGCCCTGAACACTGAAAGTCCGGGCCTGTTTCCAGATCACTGTGTTTTGATACCGACATTTTAGCATTTAGACATGTCTAACATGTAATTAAGACACAAACAACGAGCAATGACTGCATCGCTGGCTGTGTCATTTACGTGGATTGTTTTTTGTGTGTCTGTGACAATTACATCTCATTTAAATGTGCCATTAGCAGGCATCTATAACCTAGTGCTGCTGAACATTCTCCAGGCAAAAACGCGGTCAAAGATGCAGTCCTTGTTTAGGAAGGAAAGAAAGTATAAGTAAGAACTTAATAAGTAGCCTGATCCATTTTTTAAAATAAATTCATAAATTCATTATATAAACAAGAAGACATCATTGCATGGACCATTATTAACATATGCAAAAATAGCCACAGGACACCCAAGTGATTGAATTCCAGCAGCAGCAGCCGGACGCTGGAGCAGCTGGACAGGCAGGTGCTCTGGTGGTTTCAACTGGTTTTACGTTCATGTGTAATATGTAATATAAATAATAGTGGAATGTTAATAATGTTTGAGGAACTGCTGTGGCTCCATCATGAATGCTTTATTATCTGAAGGAAACTCTTGAGTCAAGTAAAAAAATAACAGACTGAAAAAGATGACAACAAAGCTGCAGAGTCTCAGGTGGTGTTTTACAATTGGTTTAATAGCTAACTGGAAGTTCATGTGTTGCTATACAACAATACAAGTGTATGACAGTGGTTATATTTGTTGGTTTGATATAGTTACATTCTTATTCATAGCCACTACCTTTAGATTTTGTAAAATTATGGATTTCAGATTAATAGATTTGTATGTTTTCTGACTCAAATAAAATAATTTTTGATTGTCAGTATACATTTAATGTATTTAAATATTAAATTTATATATTTAAATATGCTTTAAACATGTTTATTGTTAATATTTTTTAATATTTACAAGAACGTAAACGACTCTACCACAGTACAAAATGTGCCTATGTGGTGCTGTGACTGTGTTGATATTAACATTTAACATACAGAGTCATTTTCAAAGTGCTGTAATATCTGCTACATAGTGTTGAAAAATAAGGTTGTTAAAAGTCGAGTATGCATTTTGTTAAGTCTGTTGAGGCTGTAATTCTACATTCTACGTTTTTTTCCATTGGAGTAGAATGGTAGCAGCCAGATTTACTTCCAACCTGTTTGCTTTCATTTAGTGTACTTTGCCAGAAACAAATGTTCCAATGTAAACCCACTGTTTTACAGATTGTTTTATTAAAACAGATGTTTACTCCGGGAGGCCTCATCAGTAAAAATGACTGTGAAGACCTTAGTTTATATGCTGACCCCGTCTTGTTCCTCCGGTGAATGCTGTGTTATAGATGCATTCAAAATGATGATAAAATTGGATGCTGTGCAAGAGTAAAGTAAAACAATCATCAGGCATGAACGGGTCTAATGAGAAGGGAAGTATAAAGTTAAGAAGGAAGGAAGCCATTTCTTTCAGAGCTGAGAGAGAACGCATTCCATGGATCGCAAATTGCCAACTTGGCCATGTAGAGGGTGAGAATCCTATCTGATAAAGATTTCTGACGTCATCCAAGTGAGCAAATGATGGCCAGATGGATAATGCCCAAACCTTAGCGTGGCCTCTCTGAAAGAGTATAAGGGAAATGGCCAAAATGACCCATCTTTGTTGAGGCTAACGCTGATTGGCTCCTTCTGCGATGTTTGGAACACTGATGCCAATCAAACCACAGGCTTCACTTGAAACATCCCGCCTGAATGGCAGTGTTTATCCAACATCACATGCAATTGCATAATATCAACAAAGAATTCCTCCATGGTTTTCTTCTCTTTAAAAAAAAATAAAATGAAAGCATGTACAAACTGCTTAATCACCAAATGAATGACTGAAATGCCACAGACAGATGAAGGTTAGGTTTATTTTTAACATATCCATCCAGCCTGACCAGGGTTAGTGCTTGCACTATGGTCATTACCTGCACTCTTAGTTCTTGGTAGGTCCAGTAATCTCACATTTCTGAAGCATGAGGGCAATCTACAAAGGCTAATCACTGATAACCATCAGCCATCAGTGAGATTTTCAGTTTACCAGGAAAGTGCTGGGGCATTCTTTTGAACACTGGCCAAGCGACATATTGAAAATGCGAGAGGCTATTGAACTCTTTGAACAACTATGCTCTGAGCCTGCAATGGAAAAAAAAATACGGAGAACCTAATCATGGAATGAGAGCCAGATAAGGAAGATCTAACAATGGACATAAAAATAAGGAACTGGACAACTGCTGGTTAAACAAGTAACAGCTGGATGTAAATTCCTGACATTGCTCAAAACAAAGAAACAGCTGGGACGGACACATGATGGCCAAAGCCACAAATGAGTTGGGCACATTACTGTAGGGGTAAACTGCAGCTGGAAACTTCTAATACCTTTAAACCAATGATAACTCCATTATTAGTGATGATGATCTCTCACATCAGACATCAAAACTGATTACACCGACAAACTTTGTAGCAGTAACCAACAACAACACTGATCTTTTAAACTGTTATCCTCTGCACATAATCCAGTCACATCACTCCAACATTAATGTGATGAATTTGGCAGATTCTCAGATTCTCCACATTTTTTGTCTGAAAAAGGCAGACAAACATAATTATTAATAATTATCCACGCTGATGCTATTGCTTCCTGACTGGTTTCAGGTTTTGGGTGGGCCAATCCTAGAAAACTGTCAAAGGCAGCGTGTGCCTTTGCCGCTGGGTAGTTGATTAATTTTGCAGAACATCCATGAGGTCAAATGAGAAAATCCATACCATCCTCTAGTTTGCCACAAGTGCCATCCACTGCAGCTTACAAGGCCCAAATAAACTGAAGAGAGAGGAAATCTTTCCTGTTTATGAGCATGAATCCAGCTGAGGATTTGATGATATGCTGTAACTGTAAGGTCATCATGACCGCCAACATAAGCTTTGTGTTCATCAACCTCATTTCCTCACATGTTTCTTTTTGCCTGGCTTGCGAACCAGTATATTCCCATTCTGATTCTAGCCATGACTTGGAATTGTAACATTAGCAAACTGTTATTACTTGTCATCCACAGATTTATTGAGATGAAAAAGATATAAGCTGATACATAACAAAGATAAAAGCATCTTTGTTCATGTTGCCAGTGGCACATACAACAGTGTTCTGCAAAATGTATTCAAAGACAGGGGAGGGGAATAGAAGCCACTGAGAGTCAGCCAGAAAGAATACCTCCATTGACTGTCAGTGTGTGATTAGTCTATTCTGTCTCCTTAGAGATGTCATACTCCACTGTCAAAATATGAAACTATATTTCCTCACATACCAAATGGTGGTATGTTATTCAGTGTTTTAATAAAACCAAACTATTGAAGAGGTCCTGGAATTTGGACATGTGGCTTGAGGAAGTTAGACTGCGCTGGAATACAGTCATAATAAATGGACAAAGGAATGCACTGTTTCTACTGTTCCCTCAATAGAACTACGTAAGTTATGCGCCCGATAGAACGCAACAAGCTGGTATGATTGGAAACACGTGTATGATATTGAGCATGTTGTGTGTGAGTTATTCCAATATAAGGGAAGGGGTTAATACAAAGTAAATGAGAGCACTTAACACCAAAGAACTTTAATTTGTAAGTGCTAAAGCAAGAGTCCATTGAGAAATATGTGACATATTATGTTGCTTTAATAACAATTTTGGTTCAACAATACCAGTACGGACACACCATCAAACACAGACCTATTTAAGTCTACTACAATGTATATTAATGTCTACCCCTGTGAAAAGCCTCACTATGCAACCTGAGCTGCAGGAAGTATTAACAGTGCAGGTCAATATCTGCCCAGCTTGTTGTTATCCTGCTTAGCTTGGCTGCTCGGAGGCTGAATACGGCTAAGATGTTGAGCCCTTTGATTAAAAAGAATCTGTGGAATTTTTCCACTGGGGTTACCACTGCCAGATGTGAAAAAAGTAACTCTG
Source organism: Myripristis murdjan (assembly GCF_902150065.1). NCBI lineage: Eukaryota > Metazoa > Chordata > Actinopteri > Holocentriformes > Holocentridae > Myripristis > Myripristis murdjan. The sequence goes on from NC_043988.1 coordinate 3,360,734, forward strand.
GATCAACTGTGTTTTTTATACAATTTGGAAATTCCACCAAGCTGTTTTTAAAGTCGGATTACAAAAGTGTACTTAAGCCTTTTTACAGTGTGTTGTCAGATATGAGTGTGGAAGACACACTGCACCAAGTTACCTGTAGAAAGGCCAAGCCACCATCGGTTTGCAAGCTCTTAGCTTTCAAAATGCTCCATGACTTTTCCCAGACCTGCAGTAGTTTCTGCACTAACTAGTGCTGCTAGATTTTCTACGTCACACAAAGACATAGCAGTTATTACTGCAGGATTTTTCTTATTGATCCCCAAACCCTCTGAGATCACAAAACACTGTCAGTACATACATTTTTATCTTCAGATGAGTTCAGTCAGGGACATTCCAATCATAAACTTAACCAGAGCTGTAAGAATGATTATACAGTAGTATTTGGCAGTATGAGCTCTGATCCGGTGCTGCCTGTATGAATCTGAGCAGCCAAGCCAAATATTCAGCGGGGGAGTGCAATCAACCCCCATCCTGAATTATACAGAACAGAGTCTAAGAGACATATGTCATTTAGATTTGGAATATATGCAGATAACAGTTAGTTCTGTTTGAGTGATTTGATTGGACAAGAAACATTCAATGAGAACTGATATACAGTAAAACAGCACCCTGACATTAAACTACTATCATATGCATCACTCTGCTTTACGGTCATGGAGTCATGAGTTCTAGCTCTTACTTCTCTAGTGTTCCTTGTATATTAGTCTGTGTTCATTTTGACCCTGTTGTTCCTCCATAGTCTTGTCAGCTGCTTCTTCCTCACACCTGCCCTGCATTTCTCATTAGTCTTGCCCTTTCCTACCTGTTCTTGGTGTGTTTCAGCCAGTCCTCTGTTTCCTCCAGTCCTGCATCCCCCCACTTGCATCAGTTCAGTTTTTATTTAAGTCTTATTTTCAGCTCAGTTCCTTGTTGGTTCATTGTGTGTGTGTTCCTCGCCATATGTGGTCCTTGTGCTCCCTAGTTTCTTGCTTTGGTGATTGTATACCTGTTCTCTTGAATGCCACCTGCCCTGGCTCCTGCGTTTGGCTCCTTTTACCTACCTTCACATGACATGGCTAGTGTTTATTACGAGACATTAATTGCAATTATGGCTGTGATCTACATCAAAACAAAATTTGCAACTCAGCTGCATAAAGATGGACATGTTGCTAAAAATAACATCAGAGTTAATAGTGATCAGAGGAGGATCAGAGGGGAGCCTGTATAGGGCCGCTCTGTGTTTTTTTTTTTTTTTTTTTTTTTTTTTGCCCCAGCTGTTGACTGTAAGGCAGCGCTGCCTCCCAGGCCATGGTTATGGTTTGTTTGGATCAGATGGTAATCAGCTCATAAAGCACCCGTGAAGCTTGAAGCTTCACTTCATTCTAATCTCTGGTTAATCACTCTCAGTTTACTCAACCCACTTGAGGTTCCGTGCCTCTCATTGGCAATTAGAAAATTAATCTTGACATTTCACTGATCCCTCTATATGCCAGTGTCGACACACGTGAGATAAAGTTGCAAGAGTTATTCTACGGTACAGTGAAAGTTCTTGGTACATTTGCTTGATAGAGTGGGTCCAGTGGCATTATGAAACCAAAAACCCTTACTACATCCTTTTTTCCCTTACATCTCCCCTGAACACACACCACACACCACACTCCTTAACAAGGTCTTTGTTTCAAGATTGGACCACTTAATTACAAAAAATTAGGATTAAGCCGATGCACCTGAAAATTCTTTAATTAAATGTCCACAAGTCCACGTTCATTTTTCACCAATTTCAGCTTGATTTCAAAACTCAAATTAAGATGTATTTTTAACCACAAACCCAGGTATTGATTTTAAAAAGTAAGTAGGAAATCCTGGTCAGCACCTCAAAATTCAGAGTCCAGTTAAATTAAGGGATCTATATTCAGAATCCATTTAATTAAGGGATCCTGTTTCCTAATGGCAGCAAAGCCCTTGGCCAAAAATAAAAGTCTTATTTTTAATGTACACAGAGAGAATTGATATAAATTTTTTTTTTAAATAAAATAGACCCCACAAGAACAGAGGGGAAGAATGAGTTGCTTAGAAGGAGCACCTCTCTAGCAGCCGGGCCCTGCGCACATATGTTGATTGGCTTGTTCATTTGTTTGTTCATGTGCAATGCTTTTTGCACTGTGTAGCACTTAGAGGAATGATGTTGGGTCTTTAGGCCAAGCAGAGGCCCAAGAGCCCCGCATAAGGGAAATGTAGTGTGTGCTCATATAGCAGGCAGTATGATAGAAGTCACAAGCATGGACATGAAGGTACAGGATTTTCTATTTGTCACCTTAATATTTTTTTAAGAGAAAGTTCAAACACATATTTTACAACTGTTTCACAATTTGTGATGAATGAATACTCACTCACTCACTCACACACACACACACACACACACACACACACACACACACACACATATATATAAATAAAGTTGGATTTTAGCTTATATCTATCTATCTATCTATCTATCTATATAGATAGATAGATAGATAGATAGATAGATAGATAGATATAGATATAGATATAGATATAGACTCATTGCTTGCATTCACTAGCACACAGTCTTTTTTTGCCACATGCCCTGAACTCATTTCCTAATATCATCTTTACCCATGGGATATTAACATTCTCTGACAGTGTTCTTGCAATACAAACACTATCCACATTTGGGACTAGAGAAACAAAATAAATAACGGCATGAATTCTAGACACAGATTATCCTTCAATCCAAGATATAGCAATTGTGATGCATGATGACCCAATATAAGGTCAAGCAATGCTCCCTTGTCCTTTTGCCTTGAGCCAAAGCAGTCATGTATCTATGGGCTGTGTGTTCTGAAGTCTCAACATGTAGGTTGTTTTTTTATTGAAATTTTCTATTAAATTCCTTCAGTGAGTAAGATCCAGTGTTATTTCTTGCTTCGCTTTGGCAAAGAGTATGTTATAGTTATATCTTTTGTCTGCTCTCTAAACATTTCTGGAATTGCCCCTAGAACTGCCAACAGTGGGTGTCTGGACAGCTGGATGTCAAAAAGCTTTTGCATCGTATCATATACCTCATTCCAAGAACAAACTCAGCATATCCAAAATATGTGTGTGGCCTCTCGTGCCTATATCCACATTCCATCGAGCATGCACTTGTCTGCTTGGGATCCATTCTGGCAGCAACTTTTGAGGTAAAAAAAAAAGACTTCTTTCCATTGAAATGCTCTCCATATGTTTGCATTAGTGACCCTATGAGCTCCTGTATAGAGGATGGTTTCCCAGCCTTTATTACTCACGTCTGTCTTAAGCTGCTTCTCCAACCAAGCTTTAATGTGGATGGTGGCGCGGTAAAAAAATATTCTTAATTCATTTTTTATTGTGCATTTTGGAGTGATAACAAGCATTAAGGTTAAAGTGGGAGTATGAATGAACAAGTGAAGTCCAATGGTCCACAATAATAATAACAATACCAATAACTGGAGGAAGCACATAGTTAGTCCAGTTGTTGCACTTCTGTAATGCAAGGGTGATACAACATTTATAGTATATCTTTATCCACACACACACACACACACACACACACACACACACGCACACACACTCTTTATTAAGAAATGTAAACATCAATTTCTGATTTTGTTTTTATTTGTATCTGTAGCTTGATGTGATGTCATTACAGGTAAACAGCAAAAATTAACCTTGTTTTACTTATTAAAGAAAAGAAATCAACTTAAACATATTTTCCAACTGAGGAAAAAATGAGGACATCCTATGTCCTAATTGCTAGTGTTTCCCACTTTGTCTGAAATAACTTCAGTGAGACGTTTCTTGTAGCCCTCTCTTCGTCTCTGACATCGGCTGGAAGAAAGTTTCCCCCACTCCTCAATGCAGAATTCTTTCAACTCTGTGATGTTTGAGGGGTTTCTTATATGCAAGGCCCATTTCAAGTCAACCCACAGCATCGCAATAGGATTAAGATCTGGGCTTTGACTCGGCCAGAACAGAACAGTCCATTCCTTACTTTTCAGCCAGTCTGGGGTCATTGTCATGCTGCAGGGTCCACTTCTGTTTCAGCTTCAGTTTTTTTGGCAGATGGTCTCACATGTTCCTCAAGCACCCTCTGCTATACTGAAGAATTCATGGCGGACTCTGTGATGGAGAGTCGACCGGGTCCTGCTGCAGCAAAGTATTCCCAAACCATGGGACTTCCACCTCCATGCTGCACAGTTGGTATGAGGTTCCTCTGCTCCACCAATCTCCTCAGTATTTCACTACCACTCTATATGTGCAGAGATGGACAGCCCTGGCCAAGCATCTCTTGCTGTCATTTATTTATTTACCTTTTTGCATTTTTCTGGAGGTCTGTGAAACTGACCTACCTCTGCTTTAGACTTTTAATAAGTTGGGCATTTTTTTTTTTTTTTGCTCTTTTTGGATGGCAACTCTCAAATAAGCCCTTGCTTTTGTTTCAAATTTGCCAGGATCACAGCTTACGGTCATACTTTGATGGACATTGCATTGTATTGTGCTGGCCATGTTTTACTGTAAGAGACAGTGGCAAAAAAGTAAGGGGCAAGGATTTAGTAAGCAGAAGCATCAGGAGTGGTAGTTTGTTTTTCCTTGTGTCCTTCCTGAGCAACTCTAAATATCCGTTTGTTTTTCAAGCGATATCACAAAATCTGGTAATCTGACAAGCTTCCCTTAATGAGTGCCTTGGGAGGTTTTCAGATAAGTCAAATTTCTGTGATATAAATCGTGTGAAAGACCACAGTAGTGACAGTACTCTGAGAGTAATCAGGCTATTTTTTCACCATTATTTACCTCTCAAGCGCCGTAAGATTCCACCAACACAATTCCAAGCACGTGAGGTTAGATTTATCAGTGTAAAGCTGTGTTTGCTTAAGAAAATACACATCTACAATAATGGTAGTTTCTGTCTTGCTTGAATTCACTTTTATACCTATACATTCATAATTCAAAAAAAAAATGAAATGAAATAAGCCATAGTGAGAGAAAACAAGCATTCTTTTCATGATTCGCTTTCAATCATGCCATCACAGGCATCAAGGCTCGACGGGGAGAGACACCATATTTATATTTTACTCCTGGCCCCATTAGCCACTCACCACAATGAGTACATCATGTGGAATAGATCACACACCTAGCATTGACTACTGACAGATTTGTGTTGTTTTTGGTTGTATAGTTGTTTGGGAATTATATCAGTCCATAAAGAAAACAAAACAGCTCCCCAAAATAATATTCTTAGCACATAAACAAACAAAGAGGATTATGTCCATATAAAAAAAAATTGCAAAAAAAAAAAAAAAACATATACCACGCAGGTAACTATATAACCCAACACTCTACCAAAGTTCAATTTAGCTTTAAAGTGAACCATGACAGGGTTGCATTCATAACCTACCCTGATATTACTCATATGCTCACTGATTCTGCTGCCAAACTGCAAAATATGCCAAACTGCATAGGGCAACAAATGATATAAATGATGAGTGCCACTGCAACTTAGTGGCCCCCTTACAGCCATATTGTGTCCTTAGGGAAGAGACAAAAGTCTCTTTTATAAGGGAGGCTTGACCAAAATGTCAGAGGTAGTTTTACAGTAAAACCAAGACACGTAAACTAGAAGTACACACAAAACAACATTAGGAAACACAGTGACAAACACAGAATGGCATCAAACAGAAAATCAACACTGCAGAGAATGAGTTACTAAACAGTCAATAGCAATGCCAATGATGCAATATATTCCCTTAATTTCCCAAGAAGAACTTTTTAGGTGAAAATGTCCTAGTGCTTCATTCTACACATTTAAAGGAAAGACCAACCAACTAAGCTGTACTGAGAACAATGATGAGATCTGTAGGCTGGATTTGTAAAATATTTTAATGATAAACTTACTTTATTGTAATACAATGGATCAAGATTAGCTAAAGCAGATTTACAGGCAAATTGATACACAAAATCACAACAGTCAAAATGAGCCAAGAAAAGACTCAACAACAGTTGATGATGAAAAACATGATTTTCATGTACACAAAAAGCTCAGCATAAATAGAAATTTCTGGGCCAAAGCCTTAGTATCAGACTTAAAGTTAAGAATGCCAAACGCCATGTTTATAGGTGGTGCCAAAATGATTGCCCTGGGCTTTTTAGGATTTAAAGGCAGTTTGTGATCGAACAGTGCATACTGTTAAGAGTTAAAACCAGACTGCAAATGTGCTATTGCAGCACCCGGGCAAGCATTACATGTAGAAATAAGTGTATCATTTGCATATAAATGGTGCATTGATCACACAAAATAAAAAGCAGAGGACATATAATCGACCCTTGTGGGACTCCTATACAGAGAAAATTTGGGTCAGATGTCACATTTCCAGATGTAACAAGTTGTATGCGATCAATTAAATAAGTCAGATAATTGCTTTGTTTCCAAAATCTGCCCTGAGTAGAGCTTTGTTGAGTGTATATCATCCAATACCACCAGTGACTGAAACTGTACTATAGCAGCCCATTCTTATTTCCTGGGCATCAACTACTGTAGCTGTTCACGCCAGTCCATGTCTGATACTGATGTCTAAGGCATCCTTCAGCGCCTGACACTGACCCAAAAGGCACTTATCAGAGGCCAAAGGCACCCTTTGGTGTCAGAATGAGACTGAGACACAGAATAAAGAGAGAAAGTCTGTGAAGGGTGGTGATCGGGGTGGATGGTGGGTATCTAAGCCACAGAACCTTTCAATTCCTGTTCAATTCGTGTTTCCAACGAGACCTTTCATGCATGACCAAGACTATGTTTAGTTTCTGTGTCCATGTCTTGGTTCCATTTCTGTGATCTTTACCTTTTTCTAACCATAACCAAGTGTTTGCATGCCTAACCTCATCTTTCCCAAACCTTTTTCGCCTAAACCTAACCATGTGACGTGTGATGAAAGTGAGAAGACCTGATGAGTCTCATACTGACATTGAAGGATGCCTTTGGTGTTGGTACCAGATGGAAAGGGGTATGACCAAGCTGGGATATTTGATGACCTGGGCATGAGAATGTGTTTGCTATGGCAGGATTTGGATCCAGACTGCAAGCAATTTAAAATCTCCAAAAAGTTTCAGCTGTTCTGACACAAGATACTCCATAACTTTAGCTAAAACAGGGAGGTTTGAGATTATTCTACAGTTGTTTGAATCTGAAGGATCACCTGACTTCAGTAATGGATCAACATGAGTTTGCTTCTATGAAGGTGGCACAGTGTCAGTAAAGACAGAGATAAAGCATATATATAATTGGCATAGTGAAAATCTGGTCACTGTGGTATTAGAATCAATATTTGCACAGTGTGCACAATTTAAGACACAGAGAGTGGGATGAAAAAAAGAAAAATTAAGTAGTTGTGACTGGATTTGGAAGGTTAAAAAGTATATTATGTCATCCACATATGGAGCCAGGCTAGTTGACTTTGGCCAAATGGCCCCGCTCAAAGAAGTCTCCAAAACAGCACTGTTAGACCCTTTCATTAAGGGATCTTGGTACTTGTGACATTTCACATTGTAAGTGCCTCATAAAGACACAGAAGTGATTGGGTAACACTTTACAATAAGAGTACAACATTAACATTATTTAATGCCGTAATAAACATTAAGTAACAGGTAATAAACATTAAGTAACAGTTAACTAACCGTTAACTAATGTGTCTAAGAATCATGTACTAATGCTGTTCATGCTAAGGTATTAATTTATATGTTATTTAAGGGTTATTGTAGATATTATTAACATTAGCAAATGCAATAATAATCATTAACTAACAGTTAATTAACCATTATGGCATCAACTAACGTTAACTAACATTAATTGTTGTTCTCTTATTGTAAAGTGTTACCAGTGACTGTTGTAGTTCAGGTACTCACTCATGGAACAAATGTGAGTTTTTTGGCTACAGAAGCTGCACAGAATGGGCAACATAAATGGGTGACATCTTGCTCTTGCTCTTAACCTATAATTGTGAGATTATCTCAAACCTGGATTATTTAGCATTTTATGATGCATAATTTTACTCAGGAACGTGACTGAGTGTGATATTAGGGACACATTTTTGTAACTATTAAAACTTAACTAAAAAAACGTAATGCAAACCTTTTTTAGCAGGGGTTTTTATTTATTTATTTATTTATTTTTTATCCAACATAAGATTTAACAATAGCTGGGTGCTTTTTATTTTAAATAAAATTCTTAAATAAAAATCTTATTTGTATTATTTAATGCTATTTATATTACACATATTTTCTATGACAAGTTTCCCAGTCAAGCCTTTTCAGTCAGTGACTGAGAAGCTGCATAAATAAATATTTGGGAACTTAATTTTCACTGTGTGGATATTTTTCCTTCTTGTGGTTATCTTTATTTATCCTGCATCTGAACCCAACCAGGGCTGGATGTGCATGCCATTTCCTTTCTTCTGGAGATAGAATCAAAACCGTGACAGTGTATGAATTACAACTAGACTGAAGCAATATCTGCGATTTTTTGCACACAAAATCCTTCCTTCCTTCCCACTTTTTAAATGTGGCATTTAAAGAATACATACACACACACACACACACACACACACACACACACACATATCTTTATATACAGTACAGGCCAAAAGTTTGGACACACCTTCTCATTCAATGTGTTTTCTTTATTTTCATGACTATTTACATTGTAGATTCTCACTGAAGGCATCAAAACTATGAATGAACACATTTGGAGTTATGTACTTAACAAAAAAAGGGGAAATAACTGAAAACATGTTTTATATTCTAGTTTCTTCAAAATAGCCACCCTTTGCTCTGATTACTGCTTTGCACACTCTTGGCATTCTCTCGATGAGCTTCAAGAGGTAGTCACCTGAAATGGTTTTGACTTCACAGGTGTGCCTTATCAGGGTTAATTAGTGGAATTTCTTGCTTTATCAATGGGGTTGGGACCATCAGTTGTGTTGTGCAGAAGTCAGGTGACTACACAGCCGACAGCCCTATTGGACAACTGTTAAAATTCATATTATGGCAAGAACCAATCAGCTAACTAAAGAAAAACGAGTGGCCATCATTACTTTAAGAAATGAAGGTCAGTCAGTCCGGAAAATTGCAAAAACTTTAAATGTGTCCCCAAGTGGAGTCGCAAAAACCATCAAGCGCTACAACGAAACTGGCACACATGAGGACCGACCCAGGAAAGGAAGACCAAGAGTCACCTCTGCTGCTGAGGACAAGTTCATCCGAGTCACCAGCCTCAGAAATCGCAAGTTAACAGCAGCTCAGATCAGAGAGCAGATAAATGCCACACAGAGTTCTAGCAGCAGACCCATCTCTAGAACAACTGTTAAGAGGAGACTGCGCCAATCAGGCCTTCATGGTCAAATAGCTGCTAGGAAACCACTGCTAAGGAGAGGCAACAAGCAGAAGAGATTTGTTTGGGCCAAGAAACACAAGGAATGGACATTAGACCAGTGGAAATCTGTGCTTTGGTCTGATGAGTCCAAATTTGAGATCTTTGGTTCCAACCGCCGTGTCTTTGTGAGACGCAGAAAAGGTGAACGGATGGATTCCACATGCCTGGTTCCCACTGTGAAGCATGGAGGAGCAGGTGTGATGGTGTGGGAGTGTCTTGCTGGTGACACTGTTGGGGATTCATTCAAAATTGAAGGCACACTGAACCAGCATGGCTACCACAGCATCCTGCAGCGACATGCCATCCCATCCGGTTTGCGTTTAGTTGGACGATCATTTATTTTTCAACAGGACAATGACCCCAAACACACCTCCAGGCTGTGTAAGGGCTATTTGACCAAGAAGGAGAGTGATGGAGTGCTGCGGCAGATGACCTGGCCTTCACAGTCACCGGACCTGAACCCAATCCAGATGGTTTGGGGTGAGCTGGACCGCAGAGTGAAGGCAAAGGGGCCAACAAGTGCTAAACACCTCTGGGAACTCCTTCAAGACTGTTGGAAAACCATTTCAGGTGACTGCCTCTTGAAGCTCATCGAGAGAATGCCAAGAGTGTGCAAAGCAGTAATCAGAGCAAAGGGTGGCTATTTTGAAGAAACTAGAATATAAAACATGTTTTCAGTTATTTCACCTTTTTTTGTTAAGTACATAACTCCACATGTGTTCATTCATAGTTTTGATTCCTTCAGTTAGAATCTACAATGTAAATAGTCATGAAAATAAAGAAAACGCATTGAATGAGAAGGTGTGTCCAAACTTTTGGCCTGTACTGTATATATAGATATAGATATGGATATATATAGATTATGGTATTTACTCAGTATGAATGTGATATGGATGCTTTTGAATATATTTAGTTCAGTGACCTCTTTGTGAAATTGAAGATGGGAATAAACAAATGAAATTTACCTTATATAGAAAGGACTTACTAGGAAATAGTTTGGAGACTTGGACTGAAAGCACTGAAAAAAATACCTGGCAGGTTTTTATAAACTTTGAAATAAATGGTAATAAAATATTCTCACTGACAAAGCAGTCCTGCGACATACAAAGTAAGTCTGAAGTTATTATTGAAAATGTACTGAAAAACAACATAGTAAAATCCCATTATTAGGAAAGCACACATAGGAACCAGTAAACTTAGCTATTGTAGTTATAAGGGAGGTATCCTAGTTATCTGAATGGTATATATTAGATGTTTTCCTAGTAAGAACATGAAAAACAAACATGAAAAAGTCCTTTTCTGAGACATATTTCTTGCTTTCTGTGCAATAAATATGTATTAGAACTAAAAAAAAAAAAAAAAAAAAAGAAGAAAGCCCCACAAATGTCCTCATAAATGCCAAAATGCCCAGTGCTCAAAGTCTAGTCCTGTACTTTTTGTTACAATTTATCATTAATGAAGTAACAGTAAGTTGTTTCCAGCCTATTCCTTGTACATACATGGCAATTAATAAAAACTATTCTATTACCATTTACTTTTAAAGTATATTCCCAAATACTTGAATTATCAAGGAATTTATTTAGCACTTACAATCCAGTTTCCAGATAATTTCCCAGTGAGTACTTTTTGTTACCAATTTACGTTCTAGTGAAATTAATGGACTACGAAATAAAGTGTTACTTAAGTATCAAACCCAAATATTTCAATTGTTCAGTTCAATTGTTTGATATTTCAGTTCATTCACAATTTCCAGTAACTGTAGACGAGGTAGATGACAGTCAAACAAATATCAAAATATCAAGAGGACTCATGACAACCTGTTTAGGCCTTTATCCTTGATTTCAGTCTCAGACCCCCCCACCCCCCTCGCCTCTCTGTTTCTGTCCCATTATTTATGGTCACTTTCTTTTTATAGCTCTAGCTTTCATCTATCTGAGTCACTGTTAATGTTTAAGGTTGTTTTTTATTATAAAAAAAATATTCATACACTGTCCTTCTCCTTTATAAAGTGCTTTGGCATGGCTTTAAATTTATTATGGTTACACAAATAAGGCCCCACTCAGCAGAATGGAGGGGAGGAACAGACGGATTATCATATTGAGCATGAGTCAGCAAAGTCATTCTCAGCTCTGCTCAACTTTTTTGTTTAAGAGGCAATAAAAATAGAAAGTTTTAAATTTAAAAAATGAAATTGTCTCGCAAAGTTGATGCAGTGTCGAGCTAGTCTTTCTAATGGTGACGCTATAGCAACCAACCAAAGTTCAAAAACAATTTCAATCAGTACAAAAAATAGTCACAAGTGGCACTTAGTGGCAATCCAATTAGAGAAAAAGAAAGGAGCTCCCTTTACAGCTGATTGTCTTCAGAGGTCATAAACTATGCCATGCCACATTTTTTTTTTTTTTTTCAGTAAAAGTGAGGCTTCCCAAAAATGCCTTGATTTGGAAATCATCCTCTGTCCAGTCTAATGCAGTAGAGTGAAACAGCTCTGCCATAAATTCTACCTTTTAACAAAGTTTATAATGTTCAGTTTTTGTTGACATTATGGAGAATGTGTAAATTTAATTCTGTGTCTATTATTGAGGTTGTAGTTTGTAGAGATCTTGTACTGGACGGCATTATATTGAGAGGTGTTTCTAATTTTTTGTCCTCCCTATTTATGTACAATGAGGGGGACAGAATAGTGGAAACAGATCTCAGTAAAAAGCATTCCAGTCCAACAGCAGCACTAACTATGAGCTCAATGCCAAACATAGAAGTGAATGAACACCTCTGTTAGTGTGACAACAAGAAAAGCTGAGCATTATAGTCAGCAGGAAAAGAAACTTCATGGCACAACAGCTGAATTGGGTTGGATTACATTGTACAGGTGGAGCTAATAAAGTGGCCACTGAGCGTAAGTCAGACATGTATGTCAAAGTATTTCAGAGCATTTGAATGTGTATCTAATGCATATGTGTAAAGTAAAATGTGCAACAAGTCAACCAAGCCACATGACCACTTAAGTCTAGCCACTAAAAATCCTTGGTTAAGGTTAGGGAAAGTTTTGTCATAATGGTTAAGGTTACGAACCATTCCCTAATACTTAGTAACTAACGTGAACTAATGCTACCTAAAAACAAGTCTCCTTACGTGGATTCTGGTGCTCCCTTAATACTATACCACAGTGTTGCTCTTTAAAGGATCGCTAGAGGGCGCTTAACTTAAAAACACAATAATAGGTTGTAATATGCTGCTGTACAAACAATCTATGTGTCTCAAAATGTGTGTATGCAAGGTGAGGTGGGTATGCAAGGTGAAGTGTGACTTATGTTTTACACAGAACCCCAGATCTCTGAACCACCACGTAATCCAGGAAAAGGTGTCAGGGTTGTGTTTTTCAGTTACTGTCTGAATATTTCTGACATTCCACATGAGGACGTAAGAGCTAGCTGATAATGTAGGTCACATCTGAAAATGTTTCCCCCGCTATAAATGTCACCTCCACTTCTCCCATTACCTAATGTCTATGGATTTAAAACAGGCTTAATCTAAAGCTTCATAAAACACCTCTGTGTACAGTAGCTTTATTCTTATTTTTACCAATAAAATATCAAACATATGAATATTTCATAACCAAATACATTATGAATAATAAATTAAAAGGATACAAGCATTGAAATGATGGTGTACAATACTAACAAGGTTGAAAAATACTGGCTCAATATCTCTAGAAGGATTATTAGTTATGTGCTCCTGTTCCTATGCAAAAACCAAAGTGAAACAAGGAACATTAACATATTCTTTAGCAATAAATTTCCACCTAATGCTGCTAACATTCGTAGTGTTTTTAATTAAATATATACAAAACAAGTGACTCATCTTGTGTTCCCATTACTGAACTAAAATACATAAATATAACTATTTTACACATAAGTTATTTAGTATGTTCTATACTATCAATCATATATTATGGAGCACAGCACATCTGGAACACCTCTTTTAACTGATAATGCATATGAAAAAATAATCTGGGCAATACTCAAGAGGGAAGCTTTACATAATGCATACTATTTTGACCAACAAATTTTATTAAAGTAGTGGGTTACTTGACTCATAAAACACACCAATAAAAATCAATAAAATGAAGGGGCTTAGGCTCTCCTACAGTATTGGTGCCACTTTTAATGGCAACTGAAGATGTTTCACTGTTAAGCAAGTTCATATACCAAGGTCTAACCTTTGGCAAATGATCTTACCCTAGTTATGCTCATCAGCCCATGAAAAATGTTAATGTGAGTTCATGTGAAATTTGGTAATGGGTGAAACTTTATTTGAGAGGTTGTTTACAAGGCTGACATAACGCTGTCATTACCATGTCATGAACATTACTGAATATTTATGACTGTTGTCATCGAGTGTCATTTGGTCAATTATGTCACTTTCTCTGCAAGTTGACATTGCCTGAGATGTCTCTGTCATGACAACTTGACATTAGACAAGGATACGACTATTGTTGTAAGTGGTCTCTTTTGTCAATTTCAGTGAGAAGCGGATGTTTGGCAGGTCATGGTTATGACAACTGAAGATTAGCCAAGGCACTACAACCTGTCATAAACATGACGCAGCAGGCTTAGTTACAGATATTTGGAAGTGTTGTAGTGCCTGACTGCTGCTCCTGGAATACCAGACTGGAGCACTGAAACTCAGCATGAAAGCCCACTTGGATGTAGAGGGGACTCAGACACTGGTTACAGGGTCTTCAGTGGAAGTGAACACAAAGGGACTGAAGTTCAACTCGGACGTAAGACCTAATGACTCCAAAACAACACCAGTTTGGTGTTGTACTAACAGTACACTGACAGCAACTCCTGTATATGGCTGATTTTGACATTACCTGCTATACATCCAATGTAAATGCATAAAGAATACTGCCCCAGCCCCCAGCTGGTACAATTTAATGATACAATTTGGACTCTTCATAAAGGTGTCATTAAATATTAAAGGTGTCATTAAATATCATTAGACTGTCAAACTGATGACAGGGGTCATGAGCCCTTTCCATGACCTCAACCACAGTGATACTATCTGAACTCATCATGTGGACTCTTCACTGTGTACTGTTTAAATAAAGCTGAGTTACTTTGATCCGGAAGTCTCAAAAATGCAAACAAATCAGAGGAAAACGACGACATGACTTCTGAGGCCTATGTCAGCAGTGTCCACTCCACCCCTCCCGTACCCAACCTGTGCATGCCAGTGCTTACATGTCTGATTACATAATCCATCTGTTCACATCATCCACAGTCATAGTTACCACCAAACTGATTATGTATTGACATTAAAAAAAAAAAAAAAAAAAAAAAAGGAAGAAAAAAAATGTGAAAATCTGGAATACCATGGTCATGGCTTTCTATGCACCTCATCTATCTACCTTTTTACAGAGAGGAAATCCAAGTAAGTGGTGCTTTGTGACTGTTACAACTTTCCTGAGTTACCAAAAGTCTAAAAACACAAAAGGATACAAAACAAACTACTCATCTTTTAAATAAAATGACTCCATTGACAGCCTTTATAAAGTCTTTGGTCACATTTCAGTGTGTGGTTCCCTTGAAGGGGAATGCAATGAGCAACTTGGTCCTCTGGAATGATCTATGCTGCTGAGAAGTTTGATCTGATGGAGTCTTCACGTAACTGGCGATGCTTCCCAATGTCACACTCCTCCCTCTGTGTGCGACGCTCGATGGTTATTCTGTAGTTTTTCCTGCAGAGGAATGAATCAAAGTAAGATGAGCCAGTGAGGTACTGAGAATTTGCTCCTGAGAAATTAACTGAGAGTTGGATCATGAAGCTTTGTTTTAAGGTTTCAGGTTTCAGACAAAAAAAAAAAGCAGTCAGTTAAGAGGCATGATGCACTAAGAGATTTCTGATCACTGGAGGGCGCTCAGAGCTTAAACTCCTTTTGTTGACAAACAAGGTTCACAGTAGATTGCATGGAAAAAACAAACAAACAAACATTAAGGCAAATAAATTGGTTTTGGGATAGCATGAGGGATTTCACTCTCATAAGGCTATTGTTAGATTACTTGGATTAATTTTTCTCTGACCTTGAATTTGGAAATGTGGTAAAGTTGCAGACTTTCAGCTACAAGGTAAGCGGCTTTGAATGAACTTGTTCTGTTCAGTGGCCACAGTGCTGATTGCAGTGACAGAAGCACTAAAATGATTCATTTTAAATTTGGATACGTATATCTGCAAAATGTGACATTTCAGAGATGCTTTGAAAGAAGTTGAACCGACAAGGGGGTGAAATGGAGAGCAGAGGAGGAGCTTATTCAGGCTGATAAAGAAATGTAGAGTGCTGAAACCAGCCAATAACAACAGGCTGGCTGTAAATTGTACGGATGAAAGAAGACCCACAGTGATGATTCTCACATTGCAAGGGCTCATTCTACTGTAAAAAAAAATGAATCATTAAATGGATCAGTATTTTGTGATGTTTGGGCTCCCATTATACCTGAAAAAGTAGAATGCCATGAGCATTGCAGTTCCCAGAAGTGCTCCAACTATGATTCCAGTCAGAGCCGATACTCCTAGTCCACCTGCTTGTAAAAGGAAGGGCAGTTGTTGGTAAGGACAAACACTCCATCATGCTTTATAACATAAAATTCAAGTCAAAATCATATTTCAAATATTTTGGTGAGCAGTGCTGTTAATTTACATGATTTGTCTGGTATCTCTGTGTGAGTTTTACGTCTTCCTTGAAGTGTGAAACGGTCAGTGTTGAAGGCTGGCAGCACCTGAAAACTTCCATTTACACCAAAGTAGTTGGCCACCACCTGAATGTGAATAAATCACATTACAGTCAAGCTACACAGCAAATCATTTATATGATTATCACACAGTAAATCATTTCTACAAGCCCCTACAACATCAGGTGTTCTAATCACTGAGTGGACTGAACAGCAACATGTTTGCATTTTGGTTGGTCTTACCTCATAGGTTCCTGCTTCAACATTGGTCATGACCATTAAAGAGAAATCTCCATTTCTGTCGCCATTGCCATCCATGGATACCTGGCCAGCAATTCCTGCCCCATACAGAGAGTGAAAGAATGAAAGAATCAGAATCAGAAACACTTTATTGATCCCCACGGTAAAACTGGGCCAGTTGTAGTTGTTAAAATTCTCAAATTCTCTGACAACAGTAATTAGCAACATGGCCCAAACATTAAAACAGGGAGAGGAAAAGATTTGCTAACTAAGGTTGTGCTCACACACACAATGTTTTGTTCTGTGGCTGGTAGAAATGGTGGTCACATTACTGACAATTTATTTATTTCGTGTGCACAATCCAGCTCCAGATGACAATGGCTGTCTTGTCAGTTCATTTTGAATTAACACTGAAAGAAATCAGAATGACTTGGCATTAACCACTAATTACCAGTAACAGTCTGGCCAGCAGGTTTTAGACAAAGATTTACCCTCAAACGTTCTGTTCCACATGCGGGCCGTGATCTCCGCTCCGTCCTTCTTGCTGTGACCATTTTTCATGGCTTCATGCAAAGCGATGGCATACAGAAGCAAGGCATCATGGAATCCCTCAACAAACATATTGATCTGAAAAGGAAAGTGCAGTTGTAAAGAGGATGCCTCTCCACTGCTGCCTTGTGACTGAGGTAACTGTGCTTGCTGCAGCATCAAGGGAATGTCCGCTACGATGACCTGATTTAATTCAGTTTTTACAAACAAAATTGAGCAACAAAAGATTGCCCTAGGCATAAAAAAGAAACTCATCACAATAAACATACAACAATACATGCAAGACACAGCCTTACAACAATGACTAGACAAATATGTACATGTTGCTCTTTTCATGTTAAGCAAATTTAATGAAAAAATTGCATAGGAGAGGATCAGCACCTAGAATCTGACAACAAGGCAACCACCTCTAATCATAAAGAATTCACAACTGGGCAAAAATATGAATGAATTAACCTTAACTCCCACAGTTATGCCAACACAAATCAGAGCAACTTGGCCAATGCTCCTGGTCTGATAAAAGCAATATATGCTCTACATAAAACCTTGTATTGAGTGAATTGTATTGAACACATTTGGGTAACACAAGACTGACTTATAGTTGTATATATAAGTTATATATATAAGTTATATATACATATAGAGGCCCCCTGAAAGTGATGAGGTCTTGTTCATAAGCCATGTTAACAATATACAAGTATTAGTCTTGCGTGCATCCAGAAATAAAGATCTATAACTTTGCCTTGTGTCATGGTTGTGTTCACAAATACCTGATCCTGCTCATGGCAAGAAGTGGGAACAGCATCCTCTTTGTATTTTGTACAAATGATGAAGGACAGTTGCACTCATGTAAAAAAAAAAAAATTCTAGACACAAAATCAAGGGGCAAAATCACCCACCCGCCATTACACAGACCCAGATTTCCCTCCTAGCAATGACATGCCAAATGGGGCAAGATGAAAGACAAGGTCCATGAATAATACTAAACTGGTTTTATCATTTTGCATAATATTTTTGGTCTTTATTTTATCCCTTTTAACATTTTTCTGGTCAATGATTTGACTTTTACCCCACCTTCATTGTTTTTTAACTTTTGGAGATTTAATGCTTACTGAAGTTCATTTGTTCTCCAGACCCAGACTGAGCTATGCTCTGCTGCTCACTCTTCAGTACAGGACACTTGTGTGGTTTTCACAGTCTAACTTCCTCTACTTGCCGTGGTTCAGGATACTAACTCCACACTCTCCAAGCTACTGCATGAACACCCTACCACCTCAGACATCGTTGTACACATCCCATCAAACAACATCAGGCTACAACAAGCAGAAAGACAATTTTAAACCTCTCACAAAATGTGTTTGACAGTTTCACAGTATTTTGGAACAGGCCAGACTTTTTCACCTGAGATTGTCCAGATCCAGAGAGGATGCAAGGTAGGAAATGGCTGTAGTGATATCTGTTCACTTCCCCCTTTATAGCTCTTCTGTATTTTCAATTTCCTCCCCAGTTTCTCAGTTGTTATTACTGTCAGGCCCTACACTGTAGTCACCTTCAATGAAAAGACTCCCACCTGTAGCTGTGAACTCCGGCCTAGTCGCATCAGGTCGCTTTGTTGTGATGTAATGCTAGCTTTTCTTTATGTGAGCTGCCTTTTTTTTAAAAAAAAAAATGATTTGATTACATCTGAAAATTTTAAATTTCTGATTTTGACTGAGACCTGGTGTGCCAGCTGAATGAACCGTGTCCCTAAGAGTATGATTCAGCTCTACCTGGACTACTGGCCATGATGGTGGACTGGCTGTGGTTTTAAGTCATTAAAGTCATTTAGATGCAGCACATTAACAGTCAGTGAATTTGGAATCTGTTCCTAGCGTGGTGTGTCCCCCTCTATCTAACACTGGATCACTGTGTGAGGTTTCTGAAATTTCATCCTCTGTGGTGCTTCTTCTTGATGAAATAATGATTGTTGGTCATTTAAAATTCCACAATAATATATCAACTACTGAATTTTTTTTTTTAAATCTTAGAGTGTTTTAATTTCAAACAGTATGTCATTAAGTAACAGCTTTTACTCTAAAACTGAATGTTTTAAAAGACTTCAGTGTCTCTGATCACAAACACAGTATGTCCAAAACAGCTTTTACAGGATTTCAAGTGTACTAGCTGCTGCATCTTTAGAGTGCATGGGGAGTGTTCCATTGTTTGCATTTTTGAGCACTTCTTTGGCTCGGTTATCATATACAAATAATGTGTTTAAATTGCTTCTGTGTATCTTTGGTCGTCAGCCTTAGACGTTTTTGGTTGACTAAAAGCCAGATCCAGATCTGTAAGTATAGCCCCCTGAGTAAATGAAGCATCTGTTGTGCTAAATGTGATTGTAGATAAACTGAATGGAAGTGGATGATTTCATGTAGCAGGTATCCTTGAACCAAATGTTTTTTTCCAAAGCTAATCTCAGAAAATCTATTTTCTGATGCTGACTGAAAAGTTTTTAACTTTCTGTCTAGATAAGATTTGAGACATCAGGTTTGAAAATCCCTGTCCTAGTTATTTTACTGATATTTCATGTCCTCATCGAGATACTCAGTCAGTGTAGCCCAATTCTCTTAAGGAATAATATATGTCATTTCACACATGAGACTGTCTTCCTGTCCCTTGACCAACAAAAACTCCTCTAGAAGTTTTAGACTTAGCTTGGACTTAGATCCATTATTAAACGCTATCTGTCTTCCATGTAACTGGGGAAATTTCATCATATCGTGCCTGTTCTTTCCTCCCTATCCACACCAGATCTAACTTAACCTTCGTGCCCTCCACTCACAAGGAGCTGGTCTTTTAGTCGTTCATTGAGTTAATAAGAAGTCTGCTGGTCACCATGCCACTGCCCATCTCACTCTCTTTCGCTACAACTGTGTACTCGCAGAAATCAGGTCGCACATTCCTTTGGTATTATCAAGGCCAAACTCAGGGACACCATCAATCCTAAGTGCTATCTAACCATAGATGAAGTTTTGTTTTTTGTCCACTGGTAGTCCTACTTCAGTTTAGTCTAGTTTCTGCTGATGTCAGTGTTTTTCTATTTTCTATTTTCTATCCTTGTCTTTTTTCTCCTTTGTCAAACTAGTTATCTCTTTTCTGCCTGTGTGAGTGGCCAGCGCCTTTGCTCTACTGTGTGCTTGGGTCTCTTCTCTCTTAGGATGGTGGCCTGGCTTATCACCTCTGCCTGACAATATCTCTGTTGTCTTTTCTATTAATCTCTTCCTCCTTCTTTCATTTCAGGGATATCATTTCATTATGATCTGATACAAAGTCATCATTCAGCTCAGCGAGGGAGAGACCAGAGGATAATACAAAGTCCAGGATATGGCTTTTGAGTGTTGGGTTCTTCACAGACTGAAAAAGGTTAAAGGAACTGATCATTTGCTCCATCTCCAAAAAAGTGAGTACTGAAAAGGGGCATTACTAGTAGTAGGGTGCATCAATGGATTCTAAGTTAAGAAACAAACAAACAAAAAAAAACAAACAAAAAACAAAAAACATGCTAACAGCCATGATGGCAACATTCTACCGATAGTCATTTTGGGACCTAACCTTCAAGAACTGAGAGGTTTTGGCTGTGACAGTGAGAAAAAATTTGTAAGTCAAAGCTAACTGGACTTCTCATTTATCTTGAAAATGTTTCATCTCTCAATCAACAGTAAATAACTGACATGTGACCCGAATGAGCCTCATGTGACATCCTCGAAGATTTAAATCCCTGGGATTGCCCACCAGTCATTAGAACTGATGAAGCCTCTTGGATGAGAGGTGAAACATCAAAACAAACAAGAAGTCAAGTTGCCTTTGACTTACTGCTTCTCAGTGTACCACGGCCTGGAAGACTGAGAATCTTCACAGACATTCTCAGGACATCAAAGGGGAAATAGTAGAAATGAACACCTGGCTGGGAAAGGCCGGAAGACAAACCGAGAGAGCAGAGGAGAGACTTCAGAAGATGAAGGACACTCTGTCTTAAGTGCTTTAGTTGTAAGCCTAGCTAGATGCTAAAGTAAGTGACCAAGAGGGCTGACCTAGGTGAGAAAACAGACTATATGGAATTCCTGAAGCAGCAGAACAAGGCTCCCTACCAACAATTGCCTGTGTGGAACAGTTACTCCGGGAAAATCTTGAGATACCCAATGCCATAAATGTCCACACTGAGACAGCGCACCACACACAGCCACTGAAGGACGTACAGTCAATATTCTTCTTGGTTAAATCCTCAGCTTCAGAATTAAAGAAGAAGTTTCTGAAGGATGATTACTAAGTTTGAGTTTAGGCTCAACATCAAGCACAGCCAAGGGCAATGTATGAGGACAGGACCAGATCTAAGAGATGTGGGACATGTCGAACTGAAGATTTCCTGGCTCATCGCCCCTCCAAAGATGCTGATGGACCAGTTACAGCAACTGACCTTGCAGAAAGGGGGTGTCCTTCTATACACAGAGGGGAAGCTTTTCACATACGATTCAGGCATTGTATTATGGAACCTAAATGAAAAGTATAAAGAATAGTTT
This sequence comes from Myripristis murdjan, assembly GCF_902150065.1. NCBI lineage: Eukaryota > Metazoa > Chordata > Actinopteri > Holocentriformes > Holocentridae > Myripristis > Myripristis murdjan. Next base: position 3,382,288 of record NC_043988.1, read on the forward strand.
TAAAATCAACAGGGTACTGAAGAAGGTGGCTATAGAAAATTCTTCTGATAACACAACTTTTTCTGTCCATTTTGGCCTTCTGTCCACACATTTCTAGAGTGTATTTTTTGAAAATAGAATTTTTTGTCATGTAGACAGTGAAAACGAACCAATTTCTGATGTCACTGGTGAGACTTTACTTTTGTTATACATAATGTAATGGCCTACATTCACACAGGCATTGCCAGCGGGCATGAAGCTAGGCTAGGAGCAGACTTGACAACAATACAAGCGTCAAAACTGCAGACTGCTGGATGTGGACGTGGTTTTGGAGGACCTGAAAAATGATCAGTATCCACCTCAGGTCACCTTGACACCACCCCCCAGTTAAGTTATCAACAACAAAACTGTCCTAATACTTAATAGACTGTCCAATTTTTCTTTTGCATCAAAAAGGAAGCCTTCCAGACGGCCAATCAGATACTGTGCTACAGTTGGAGACAGACAGGGCGAAGCTGGAGAAATGCAGGGAGAGGTTGGCCACAGAAAGAGATAGGGAGAGGTCAGATAAGGACAGGTTTGAGCTTGGCAGCTGTGCAAAGACTACAATTTCTCTACGTTTATTTATTTATCTATTTAATAATGTAGACAGTGTTGGGAATTTTAATATTATTAAATTATCTGCCTTTTTTTGCTATTTAGTCCCTGTGGCTGCATTTCTGTGGCTTCATCGCCCTCTGCTAGGCCTGTGTCCATCTCAAGGTCCGTGAGGTTTTCCACTCTACACATGTTGTGTACAAGTGCTGTGGCTTTTATGAATAAGACCACTTTCCTGGAATATTAGAGGTGTCATGGCATTTCCATCTGATAGTTGAAAAATATTTACTACATTAGGTTCCCTGCTTTAATATACACAGCTTAGATTTTAGGCTCTAGTTAAAATAACCTATATCTTTATCTCTGGTGTGTTCATTTCATAATACCTGCTCAGCCAGACTCACAACAGACTACTGTCTTGCCCTGCATTTTCTTCGGTTGCACCTATTAATTGGAAATAGATTAAAAGTCTACCAACATTGCTACTAGCACTATTTGGTAGATTAATTACCACATTTTTGCTGGTGTGTGCTCATTTCCCCACTGCAGTCATTAGGATTGGCTTTAAAGGGTACCCAAAATCACCTAGCAGCCAACCACTCAGCCCTCTTTCCTCCAGATAAGTACTGACGTCACTGCAGAGACAGGCTTGAGTGTTTAAGGCAAGGCTAGGATAAATGCTGAAATGAATGGTGCCTCTAAGCCCCTGTATTTTTAGGCCTACAATAAATGAATTCCAAAGTATGTGGCCTACGTTGCAAATGTAATCAGGCCCCATTTTCTTTGACCAAGGAATAATAAGATAAGGCTATATATTTAGGCCTACAGTATATTTCTTTAGCCTATTTGCATACTAGTCCCCAAAAATGTCGCTGAGCTACCTCACTTTTCTCTCATCCCTCTTTCTTTTCAAAATGTTGCAGATCAAATATTGTAAAGCTGTGGTACACTGCTATTCCAAGAAACTAGGTTTAGGGGTTGGAATGGGTACTGGAATAGGTTGAGTTATTAGGGGAATGTCCAGTGGATGGTGCTGTAGTAGAGTTCATGAAGTTGCACAGAAACAAAGTTTCAAGTCATCTAGTCTTTACAAAGTTACCACAGCATTTTACAGGAACAATAATCCAGCTGTTACCTTGTGTTACAGTTGAAATCATCATGAGATGAGCCAGGCCACCTTGCTATCAAATGCCTACTTTATATGGCAATCTCATCCTTCCCACTGGGAGCTTTGATTGGAAAAACAGAGTCATCAACATACCCAATCACACCAAGCCTCTAGCATCCTTGGTAGAATTCTACCTCGATTTCAATGACTTCCCCTCTTCTTGGGAACTGTAGTGTAATGAGGAGTCAAACTGCTAATTGCTGTTGCTATGTTGGTTAAACTTTGGCGGTATCAGCCACTTGACTCTGGAAATGAACTTTCATAAAAAACAAAGTGCATTCTTCTTTGTACCACGAGCAGGAGAGCCCCACATTGCCTGGCTGACCTGTCCTAAGCTGCTCACAGATGTTCTGCTAATTGCAGGATTGCAGTGTGGGAGCCTTTGTCATCAAACCACAATACATCATTCAGGTCTTCCATAAGCCTTTTGGCAAATAAATGGCCTCTGTTGACATTTTGTTGATTATGTAAAAATAATGAAACTTCAGCAATAATACTAGTTAACCACGTTAACCAAGCTGTTTGAAAGGCTAATGGTAACATTACCAGAGTTAGGCCAGCTCAAAGGTTATTCTAAATTTAAGGTAAGTTTTTAAAAAAAATAATATTCTGTAATGACTGTTTTCCTAAATCAGATCCTAAGTCAAATTACCATGGTTACTAAACAGTTAAGGTAGGATTTGCGAGTTAGGAAGTTTGTGTAATATGGCCCCTGTTCCCCTGTCCACATTATGCTCCCTGGGCCTGGAACAACCTGCAAGATAAACTTAAACTGAGGACCTTGCCAACTTACAGGCATTTTAAAGAGCGTGTTCAGGAAGTGTTTTCTGATGAATGTAAAGTTTTTTTTTTTTCTAAATGTGCTCTTTAACTATGTTGAGTTTTTTTTGTTGTTGTTGTTTAGATTGTGTATTGGATATTGGTGGTTTGCATTTCATGTACCTAACTCCTAATCTGTTGTTCTTTGTTATATATGTTTATGAAATGTTAGTTGTATAACCATCAGCTCAGGTGTTACTAATTAGCGGACTCTAGTCCCGGTCCGGACCCAGTAATTACTCCGTCCAGACCGCAAAAAAGTTCGCAAACTTTTTATAGTGTTGTAGTTTGTTGTTTTTACTGTATCCTCCTGCCTTGTCCAATCCTGTCCATTGTTTAAATCACTCAACCATCTCTGCCAATCAGAGCAATTGTACAGCAAGACGTGCTTGTATTCAGTGAGAGAGGTAAATACAGAAGAAAAAGAAATGCCAAAGATATGTTAAAGATAAATTTGTATTTGTTCAGAATAATCATTTTGTTTTTCATAGTGAAAGTGTTGCGTTTTTGTTCCGCCTATGGTCAGAAGAGGAAGGGAAGGGAAGAAGGGAAACTCATTTTGATACTTTTATTTGTGAGTAGGCCTGATTTTTTCTTACTTGTACAATGTGTCCAATGTGAGAATGGCTCAGCATGGTACTTAGTTATATACATGCACCTAGACACATCTACAGACCCTCAACACTACATTCATATAGGCCTACAAATCAAGAAAAGTCAGACATGGCTTGGACCTTTGCTAGGGAGGAACTTTAAGTGACCTCCTAAAATTTGAACAAAACCCCCTGCATTAGCTGCTGTCATAGTGGCCCCGTCTCTCTTGTAAAAGAGATTTCATAGTTCTAAGAAACTTCATATGCCATAGCCAAATATGATAAAGCTATATGATAGCATAGAGGCATTCCCACAGCTTTCAGAGTTTCCAGAAAAAAGTACAGGGAACTGTGCGCTATATTATCAAAACACTGAAATGCGATTGCCGTGCTATTCACAAACTGTATGCCAATGAAATGAATGAACACCAATGTACCAGTGAAACATCTAGTAGAGCTAGTTAAAAATAAAGTAATTTATATGAAAATCTGATGGTGGTGGTGGTTTGATGCTGTGGTCACTTTAGGTCTGCCTGGCCTTCCTCTGGATGAAAATTGCTTTGTTTATGGAAATCTCTTGCATGTATGTTGTACTGTCCGGTTAGAAACTTTCAATTTGGCTGCAACTTAGAACTGGGATCAATTTTCAGTATTCAGGAGAATAATTTGGCCCTAAACTTCCTCACTAACTCTTAGTATTGTTGCAAATTACAAGAAAATAGTCCTTTATCAAAGTTACAGCATTCTTTGTTGGAATTCTTTGTTTTTGTATGCCATTTTGTATGAAATCACATGTGTAGAAATTTGTTTTTTACATTAGAAGAGTATGCCACATAATTGAGATCCTTTACATTAAATTACTGTATAATTCAAATATACCACAGGACAGTTTAAAAAATAAAGTTCAAATTATGATTAGGCTATAGCCTAAAACAGTATTCTGCTGTTTACAAATACAGTAACATCAGTAGCGCAAATACAAAGCGACAGCTTGGCAGTGGTCTAAGTAAAATTATAATATATTAATAATACTAAATACAATTGCATTCAGAGAGGTGCAGTGTCCATGCATGAGCCTGTATGAAAATGAAAAATGTAATCATCATTCGATTGTGAAATCTATTTGGTTCTAAATAAAGATTTTAAAATGTTTTACAAAGCATGCTCAGGCAGTTCTGCAATTTACATTTTCATATTGTGTGGGGAAAAAATAATGTCTGGTAAACTCTCCAAGCCTCTGGTAAATTTTTTCATCCCCCAGACACAGTCTCTGGTTTAACAAAAAGTTAGTTTCAGCCTCTGCATACAGACAATCTCTGTGCCAGCTACAAGTGTTCAAGTCTGAGAGGGCAGAGACTGAGTTCTTTGTCTCAGAGCCTGGAAATGAATGGGGCGGATGATGTGTGTGCAAACTTGATATTCATATTCTCTCTGCCTCTCTCTCTCTCTCTCTCTCACACACACACACACACACACACACACACACACACTTGTGCTTGTGCAGCCTGTCGGGGGCTCATCAATCCCCCTTTATTGAGTGGCTGAATATTGTTTTGGACACAACAGGCAGACAGAGGTGGCTGCAGAAGGAAGTGATTAAGCTATATTCTAAACTCCTTAAGATGAATTTCCAAAGAAATCCATTCAATCATCTGTCACAACCTTGGGTCAGGCCCTACTGTGCCAAGACTCTTCCATATGAATGAGACAAAGCAAAAAGAAAAAGAGAAGGACACTTGACAAAAGGTATTAAAACAGCTGGGTTGAAAGCCCCTATGAGAACTTGCGGCATTTCTCTCCGTTGCACAACATGCCTTGCACATGCAAGCTGACGAGCACCATCAAATGACCTGGAATGGCATGCAGTATTAACACTCGTTCCTTTCTCAACTCTTTACGCAAGTCAGTGGCTTGCAAGTACGAATAAAATCAGCTCAAACACACAGCTTGTCAGGAATTTTCAGAAAGTTTTTGTTAATAGGTCTAATTACAGCTATTAATCTGGTCTCTGGAGGCTATCTTTCAAGCTGCAACTTGTCTGCCTCTTGATGACGCACATAAGATGACATATTATGGAGTAAGCCTGCAATGCAACCATGCTACAGGACCAACAATTCATACTGTGTTGCAAACAGGAATGTTCCCAACACAGATTCTGTATGCTTTCGTTTATTTTGACAGTACAAAGTCAAATCATTTAGGCTATGGGTATGGTGGATAGTCAAGCAAGGGATCTGCTAGCTACAGCCCATTTAAAATCTCTTGTACAAAAAATTTGGTAACACTTTGACACTGTGTTCATAAGACTGACATAACAGTGTCTTAACATGCCATGCCATATCTTGATGACTGTCCTGAACATCAGTGAATATTTGTTTGTGATTATAAATGTCAGTTTCACTGCAATGCTAACAGTGACAAATGACACTCCATGTCACTCCAATCAAACACTTATGAATATAGTAATAAAGATATGCTGTTAACATCTCAGACAATATCAAATTTACAGGGAAAATTATACAACTGATCAAATGGCATTCAATGACAACAGTATATCTTTTCATGACAGCCTTCATGTTATGGTTATGACATTGTTATGTCAGTCTGAACACAAGTACAAAATAAACAAACCATGTTTTACTGATGATTATCAACTTTCTAAATATGAAAAGATGGTTTTGATATCTGTCTTTTCAGTGTAATTGCTTTAATGCTTTTGTCTTATAATATATTCCAGTATGCTATAAAGTGCTTTATGATGTAAAGCACTTGCAAACTAAAATTTTAAGGGGAACCCAATCTGTCCTGTATTTGTTGAATACAAGGGACTGGAGACTGCTTCATTTTGGAAACCCAATATCATGAGTTAGTGTACATACAGCAATAACAGAGGTATAACACAACACATCCATCCACTGGTTGGAACTGCATAAATGTTTGGAATATAGAAGTTTGCTTATTTGTCTGAGTTATATTTGGCTCTGTGATATGACTCTGAGATACCCTGAAGGGATCATGTGGCCTTTATGTCTGTCCTCACAGTGAAACTAGTCAACTGGCTGAAGTTTTAGCAGTGGGGTGACTTTGCATGTGATGTAAAGGCAACGATTTTTTTATTGGATACAGGAAGATTACAGGCTTGAGTGTGAGAGCGTTTATTTGTCTGGTATCATTTAGGAACAATACCAGACATCAGTGATTTTATGTATCTATAGCTCTTTTCACACTTGCATTCATTAGTCCTTAGCGGACAAAGCCCTGTATTAATATAGTCAGGGGATTAGGTTAGTCCTGATTCACACTTGCTGATACTTATTAAGCCAAGCCTAACGGTTAGTCCTGAATTAAGGGTTCACTTTGAGAATCAAAGCCTAGGCTTAATGTCTTCAGAGCACAGTTTGGATTAGACAACAAACATTCTCCTTTCAAACGTATTCTATCGCGTTTGTTCTAACCTTGATTCTTACCTCGATTTATACTACGGATCTTAACCCCATCTTTTTGGGGATATCCCAAAAAGCAGGATAACCCTGCTCTGCAGTTGGGTTTAGTAAGCCCTGGGCTAAAACAGGGGATATCCCACATTCTAAGTTGCAAGTGTCATAAGACAGCTCACCCAGGGCTAATGGAGGTCTTAGCCCTGGGATACGTGTAGTTTGAAAACAGCTCTCAGAGAAACGAGACACCAGGTTTCTGTATTTGGCTTATATTAAGAGAAACCTCATTAACACAGCTAGATTTTTGCTGGAGAAACCCAATTAACTGGCCATGAAAACTGGATTTCTAAAAGGCTTTTTGCATGTGTGCAACTGCAGGAAGAGAGAGTGCATAAAGAACCTGTGGTAGAAAACCGTTGCTATGCTCACTGAGCTGTCTGATCCAGTTCTAACTTCAAGTGAACAGTCCAAGAAATCTGATTATTGACCACATGCAAATGGGTTTTTGAGTTGTCAGAGCAATGCAACACGTAAATACATTAACCAATTTCCTGCCTTAATCTGGTTACTCACAACAATCTGGTTTCTTGTGCACGAGTAAATGTAGTCAATGAAGCGTTCTCTGATATTTGTGGTTTCTGTGACTGGACCGTCCCATTATGTTGTAGAATGAGCATTGTCAGAATTCCCTGGCATCAACCATGTGTGGTCGTAAAAACAGGTCACCTTGGCCCACAGGAGCATTCCTTGCTATCAGCAAATACTGAACAAAGAATTACAGTTGTCCCTCGCTATAACGCGGTTCACCTTTCGTGGCCTCGCAGTTTCGCGGATTTTTTTTTTAGTGCAATTTTGCATGCTTTTTTTTTTTTTTTTTTTTTTTTTTTTTTTTTTACTGGACTTACTTTTCTATGAAGGTTTGAACTTTGAGAGTGTTTAAACAAGAGAGAAAAGTGAGAAAATGTTAATGCCTGTCTGAGAAAAGTGTATAAAGTGTGTAGTGAGTGGTTTTACAGCCTTTAAACATCTATAATAATTGGAAAAAATAAAGCTGACTACTTCGCGGATTTCGCCTATTGCGGGTTATTTTTAGAACGTAACTCCCGCGATTAACGAGGGACCACTGTATCACCTTAAAAATGATGTAGCCAAATATACACAATTAGGGCAAGAGGCATAGCAAGGATTTTATCATCTTGTAATCTACCAGTGAAAGAAACTGCATGGGAAAAAATGCATGGGAAAAAGTGTCCCATAATGCCACAATACCCTCAAACAAAAGTAAGTGATGAAGGTTATACCAAGGGTTGTTGTTCTTCATGTCTTCACATCAGACTAACAACACTTTTGAACATGTTTTTTCAACTCACCTGAACCAAGTCGTTTTTTTTTTTTTTGTTTGTTTTTTTTTATAACTGGTTTTCCAAGAAAGAGAATATGGCCTTTTTTCTTTGCAGCTACCTCAGCTGGTGTGGGCGGTGGTGGTGGCTTTTATTTGATTAATTTGATACATTTATCTAGAGAGTTTCTTTTCTTTTCATTTTTTTAGTTTAGTTTATTTCTTTTTGTAAAGTTTTTTAAAATTGTTTTGTGCTTTTATCAGTAACTAGTTGGTCAAAAGTGAAAATTACTGGGCAACACTTGTGTTTTGCGTGGGGGATACACAGCAGTGGTGGAAAGAGTACTTGAAATTGATACTCCACTAGAAGTATTCTTTTAATTAAACTTTTAACTTTTAATTACATAGAAATATAAGTATTATTGTAAAAATCTCCTGAAGTAAAAGTAAAATGTAGGTCATTTAAAATGTGATTGGTAGAAGGTACTGAGTTACTTTTTAAAAATAAAAACTGACCTTCTCCATTCATTTCTAGAAGTACAAAATTCAAACTCAGTTCTTCTAAACGGATATTTGGAAATTAGTGCACCAACAAAGTAACGTCAAATTTCTCTTCTCTTCTCTGATGACTGACTGGTTCCACAATTAATTTATGTTGAGCTGGTGTCTGATGCTAATAGAGAGCCTATGACATGTGTTGTCTGTAGTGTATGTGATTTAAAATGTACAACACGTCAGCAGAAATGAATCTAAGTAAGAATTAAATTACTGACTTGAAAAGTTGAAAAAAGTTGAAAGTACAAGTACACAAAACAAGCCCATCAATTACAGCAACGTTAGTAGCCTACATGTAATTTGTTACTTCCACGCTTGGCAATTTGATTGCTATTCTTTTTCAATGCACAATTCCAAATTTGGGGTACGGAAGTAAGAAAAATGGGTGGCAATTTGCCATCTTTGCAAAAGCACGCCTATATGGTTGATGGTTTCCTTTCACTCAAGTAAGCCTGCCACTGTGTTTTTGTATAGCACTGGAAAACTTCTTTGTAGCCAGGTATTGAGCTGCTCAGCTATGCCTGTCAGGACACCCATGGGGGCCCTATTAGCTCTGCATGGTTCAAGTGTTGAACCAAACACTGCTTGCCATTACATGATGTCTCCAACTACTTCTAATGAGCTAAGACAAATCAGTGTGTGAAATTTTAGTGAGCGGCAAACCTAATCTCCTGTGGGTGATGTCTCCTACTGTTTGGGTTTACAAAATGCTTGATGGCTATTCAGTGTCTGCTGGCATGCAAGGATTTAGACAAAGCCAAAAGCAATACATCTACCTCTCCCTAAAAGAGGCATTCTTCCAGAGTAACGCCCACAAAAAGAAGCTGGTCACTGACTTAGGGGCCAAATGAAGGCATAGCGAGGACAAATCAATTAGCCTTGTCGAATTACACAACTGCCTGACAAAGTCTCCAAGTTCAAGTCTGGAAGTCTTTAGATAAAATGAAAAAAAAAAACTTCAACTCAGAGGGTGACGGAGTTTCATGGGTGTTTGAAAAGGCCTCAGTTCAGTGTCTGTGTCTTTAAGCACAGAGAGTTGTGCAATTACTGCAAATCCTCATTAGTAATTCAAATAGAGCTTGCTGATACAAGGTCATTTTCTCCCTGTAACACGAGGAGGAGACAGCTTGTCAGTGTTTTTAATCAGGGTTAATGTAATAAAGTATGCAGTGCAACACCTCACCTCAAGTCACCAAGTTCTATTAAAAATACTAATAAGGATCTTCAGTATTTACATACACTGCCAAAAATGATCTGAATGTATTTCCATTACTTCACTGTTACTTTCTTATAATGGATTTTATATCTTATAGCTATAATAGATAGATAGATAGATAGATATACTTTATTGATCCCAACCAGGGAAATTCTGGTCCAACCAGGGAAATTCTGGTAAACCTCTGTAAACAAGAAAAAGGAGAAATGCTACTTGACAGCTAAGAACACGTCTAGTATTCTCAAGTTAAGTTAAAATAGAAGAGTTACTGTTAAACTTTCATGCACTGAGGGTGCAATGTGCGCTTTCAGAACCTATCAACAATCCTGAAACTAATGGGTGCTTTGCGGAGACCATAGAACTTGAATAGAGTAGAACAGACTTCCCTATTCAAATTAACATGCCACGATGGCCAGAGAGGCGGCCATTTTTATGAGTATCGTTGGCATGGTGCGTAAAAAGTCTGTTTGGAGATGCTGACCATCTAGGTCTACTAGCTTGTACATTTGACTGGATGAGCTAATTGCAGAAGCACAATCTCGCTAATGTTATGCTGACATCATGTGACACAGCATGACACTGAAATGTTCACAGTTCTTTTAGTAATTTTCAGGCTATAACCACAGTACAACATATCTGCGCAATTCTCAAGGAAGTACGACACACTTTACGGCCCTGCTGGCTTGTTACCATAGCAAACAACTATAGTCACCAAATGCATTTCCATTGAGATTGGCTAGGAAGATCTTGGGCGCTATCTTACATCCAGCACTTAGTGGCACCAAGCATGACATAAGTGTCTTTGCTAGTTTCCAACCAGTGCAGTGGTCATTGTCCCATCCAGCACCCATGTTGTGTCAATAGTAAATGCACTTGCGCTCATCTGAGCACCCAGGGGTGTGTTGGTCTTAAAAAATGAGGTGTGTTCAGGTGCCTTGTTGCTGCATTGCTATCTTGAGGAAGTTGAAAGTGATTGTGTGACTGACCAACAAAAAGCAGGTCTGAAGTCAATGGCACCGTTTTCAGTGCTATTTTAAAGGTGCACATCAAGATAGTAATGCACGTCTACATAGTCAGATGCATAACACACGTCCACTCTGCTTGTTCCACGCACAGGGACTCCTGCTTCACCTCAGGGAGCTTTGATGGAGTCCTGAGACCTGCTGTTGCCGTAGATGATCTGTTTGTGCACTGTCACTTTATGCACAAGCAGATCTGTTGTTTCTGCAGAGAAGCCTTCCTTCTTACCTGGCAAAGGCACCATGATAATCCACCAAGGTGCAAGGACACATGACTTTTAAAGGGAATGGGACATGGCACTCCCAGTCGGTATACAGCATGTTATGCCCAAAACACACCCATGATCAATTAAGAGACTAAGTACAGCCCTTTGAACCATGCGCCTGGTGGAATGACCCTTTTTTCACTGTTAAAATAGCAAGTGGACTGCTCTTCAGACCATGCTGTTAGATCATTAAACTAGAGCCGCTTGTGTGGTACAATTACAGGTATTCTATAGGATGGGTTCTACACTGAACCAATACATGGTTGTGCTTGAGGATATCCCAAACTTACGTACACTTCCACAGTCTTTGCAGTCGTGGACCCCTGCTTTCTGGATGGACTTTTGCACCTCCATGGAGAAGTTCTCAAACTCTGGCTTGACTGTCCTGAGCAGTGTCACAGTGTTGAGGGAAGCGTAGGCTTGCCTCGCTTCGTTGTCATACTTGTCGCCTCTCTTCCAGGAGCCATTGCCTAGAAATCAGTCAGAGAGGGAGGAAACTAGGCATACATTCTAAATTCACGCTGAAAAAGCAGTTATATCCCCGACACGATGATGAAGGGGACTTCCCCGACTGCTGCCACAGATCCTGGCTATTATCATGGTAACTTCCAAACTGTTTTTTTTTTTTTTTTTCAAATCTTTTCAATGTTGCTGCACACATTCATGACTGCTAGAGGAAGAACCCTGATGATTTTGGTGATACTAGAGCCTTTCTCCTAGAGCCACTACCAGCCCAGTCTTTTAATTTGTGACCCGTTAACTCAAATCCCATTTTTTTCCAAATCTTTTAAAAGTTTTTGTGTACATTCATAACCTTAAAATGAGGAATCCTACTGATTTAGATGACCCTATGACCTTTCTTCTAGCACCACCATCTATCCCAAACTCAGGTGGTTTCGGGGATATGTGGTTTATCACTGAAAGCACTACAACTTTAATCACAGTGCAATTAGTAAGCTTTGGAACCTAGACCTAAATTGAGTGTAACTCAGGAATAAACTGAACTGGCTAGCTATATAGCTATACAGGTTGTATTTTTCTGTTGGACTTTGATAGTTATTTTGCTTTTGACATAGGCGCATATCAAAACAATGCAACTTTACCATAAGAGGAGGAATTGAAGAGTTCAATATTGAAGAAGATGTAATTGCCACTGGTCAGCCTTCGTCTGTGTGCAGCCAGCATGATCTCTCGTATTATGTCTGCTCCCGCACACATGATCACCACTGCAACAAAACGCCAGAAAAGTGGTTATAGTCCTGAGCCAAGATTCATAGTTTGCAGAATTAGAACCTAAAATAAAAACTCTATCTTATTGGAATGTTTGCAAAGAACAATCACATGTAAGAACATGTTCCTGCTGAATAAGATCAGTAGGAAATCATGCCAGAAATTCTGCATGTTTAGTCTTACATCTGCAACATGTATATACTTCACGTTTCTGCTAATCTTCCCAGTGCAAGCAGTTGTATTTTAGAACCATCCCTGCCTTTTATCCAGCCATTGGTTTCCATTCATTCCACTACGATATGAAAATGAACTTTAAGAGACTTCAAAATCTCTTCACACCAGTATTCCAACATCATAATATGTCGTCCACGCAGCACCGCATCAGCACTGTTGTGTTTTGATGGCTTGAAACTGGACGATCTTTCCGCCTCAAAAAACAGTCCCCATGGAAAGGTTTGCTATACACAGCCAATTATCAGTTCTGTGGTTTATGAATGGCGATGACTTTGTTAGCTGCACATGCAGAACAAGGTGGCTGCTGCAGCCAAAAAATTCAAATTTCAAAAATCGAGGGATTTTGATTACATGACGTGAAATCTTTAGTACCCTCGCATGATTTTGAAAATGGTTTGTTACAATGTTAAGTGTGGGAGAATTGTAGTATGTTTGTTGTTGTTGTAAAAGCTCGTACCATGTTTTCAATCACAGCAATGCTACATTACAGAAATTATTCCTTTTACGTGTGATGTTTATTGTAAACTCAATATCTCAGCATTGTAAGCAACCTACTGAATATAGTTCATGCCCCTAAATATCAAGTGTTAAAACTGTCTCACACTGGCCTGATATAAACATTTCCCTCGGTGTGCCAGGGATTAAAAATAAACAAACCAACAAAACATGCAGCCAGATAAACAAGGGGTGCAATTGAACATATCCCCAGTGTCCCTGTTAATAAGGAAGATTCAGAGTCTTGCTGGAACATTCCTCACAACTCTGTCACTTTAACACACCTCCTGAAATATCCCTTGAGTCAGTGGGACAAACTTCACCTCAGTCCTGCTAGCACTATAGCACCCTTTAATTACACTGAGCTCTACACACACTACTGGCCCTGTGTGTACTCTCCAACCCATTCCATGGGGTAGCGCTTGCAGCCAGCAATATTTCAAAAATCCTGGATTTTCCCTCTTGCTAGGGCACTGATGCTTGTTACAAATGAACTCAGGAATGGGGCAGCACATGGGTGTACTTACTTAGAGGCCACAGTGTATTTTATGTGCCCTGGGTTTGCCATAAAATTATAAAGCCAGTGCATATGCAAATAGGGGGCGGTTGAGCCAATTTGTAATGCCATTGCTAATGAAATGAGGATTCATGTTCTACAGCTTAGCAGAGTGATGAATAGAGTAAAGAACGCAGAGTGATGTTGATGACATTTTGGTTGATCTGTGTCACCTAGAAAGAGGTCAAACTTTTGCATAAAATATCAAAAGACCTTCTGGGTGGATGATAACATGATTGTTTAAATTTATTGTAATCAGTAGCCTGCTGCTGGGCTGATTACTGGTGTCGCTGAGCAGATGGAGGCTGAAGCTTTACACATTTGCGGCTATATGGTAAAAGAAAGTCGCTGACCTCAAACTATGCAGGACCTCAAGGCGAGTTCTCTCTAAACACAAAGACTTTATACAGGCTCAGGACTAGAGTGCATGTCTCAAGAGGATTCACATCAGAAATGGACCAATCACATGAGAGGAATTCCATTTCCCCTTTTAAGTGGTTGGCTGCATGTTGTAATTTGGTGCAGTTAATGATTTTTTTTTAAAAAGTTGTGGTGAAATGATTAGGATGTTTTTAATCAGTGAAGTCTGATTAAGTGACAGAAACACAGCCAAGGATGCATGTGAACATGTGCTTGTGAGAGAGTCAACTAAATTCTTTTTTTTTTTTTTTTTAGTAATTTGCGGTCACATTAGAAAAACACACTGCCCTCAAAAATCATTTTGTGATTAGTGTGATAAGTTCAGCATGTCAATATGTGTTATAGGTTAGCGTGGGCCTTCCAGAGAATATCTTATCTCATGCCATACATCTTTGATAACATAATGTAACACCGCATATTAGGGAGGATATTACCTATTAAAGAGCAAAATTAATTCCTCAATAAATCTTTCATTACTTATTCAAGACATGCTGGTCTGGTGCCAGTGAAGCCATGGCGGTGCTCGTATTTGCGTTTTCATTCCATAAACCTGTGCCTCATGATATGCCATGGCCTGTGCAGCACGTTCAAACAGAAAAACAACACCAGACCATGACAATAACACTGACTTTGGAAGTAGGGTATGAATCAAAAAGACGTCAGCATTGCTGGAAACGGTCCCAATGACGTCTTCATTCTTGATAAGGAGATCCGTAACCTTGTATGCCTGAGGCTATAAAAACTCGTAAGCCTGCTGGCAACAGAGGTCCGATTGCTTGCAATTTGATGACTGAACGGTGCAATGAAGATTTAATAGATAAAATGTTAAATACGGTTGCTTCTCCAAAACAAGCCTAGGAAGGCGTGCATTTTGCTCGGAACACTTGGGTTCATGTTGACTCTAGGCTTGGGTTTTCTCATGCACATGGTCTGGGTGATGTAGACTATCTGAAAATACCACAACATACCACAACATACCTCAATGCCGCATAGCAATATTGAAACCTGACAATGAACACATTGTGCAGAATGGGTTGAAACTTAAAAAAAAAAAAAAAAAAAACTGCACATAAACAAAATGACACTCTATGCTCAAGAGCATTAAGGTATTTGTGGGTTTTGTGCCGCAGACGTGGAAGTGACAAAATGATTGACGACAGTTTTCAGTGCAGTCAGATTTGTCCGGATTGCTCAGGCAGGTTGATGGATGATGAATGTTCACTTTTGGCGAAGTGTGGAAATGCAACACTGTCGTAAAAATTTGTTCTCCTTAATTTATGTTTCACAAATGTGTTGTTAGGGGAGTTAAATCACAGAGTTACAAGGGAAAGTAAGGATTAGTCATAATGGTTATTTAGTCGAACACACACATGCACAAATGTGTCATTCTTCCACTTGTCCTTGAATGGCACATTTTTCTTACAGGATCCGTTGAAATATGTGCTGAAGCAAGCAAATACTTTTGTGCCTCTCCGCCCTAAAGTTGCTCAATAATGTTGAAGTGAAACCCCCTACAACCTTTGCTGAAGCCCTTCAAACCTCATAATGAAGCACCTGGCATGCCTGGAATACTAATTCCCATGCCATCCAGTGCACTTTGAGGCTCTGCACCATTTAGCATGCATAATATATGCAAATTTATACAACAACCATTTCTATAATTTATGGAAATGGAATCCAGAATACTTATGAGCACAGGATTGCTGCCATCAAGTTGGTTATCGGTCTTGAAGAGCCATCACAAACACTAGTCCAGCCTTGACATGCACTCATCCCCGTGAAGTGTATTTTCCCAGCCTCAAGCCAACAAAGCATGGTGCTGTCAAGTCAAGAGGACTAGATCGCTCATATTGCCTTCACACACAAAGTGTATGTGCACAATTTCACTGTGAGGCTGTCAAGAGGGATTTTGCACTTTGAGATCTTACTTAACCCTTGAAAGATCATTATGTAAAAGGCATTCAGACCTTCGCTTTCTAAGAATAGTAAAAACAGGTTTGGAGGAGTTTACCTGGAGGCAAGCATTGGATTCCACTCCCAACTTATGGAATTCATGACAGTAATTATACACCATCCATTACGAAGTACCACTTGAAGAGTTTTCGTCTAAAACATTAAATATTACATTATGTTCTATCTAAAGGCACAATATATAGCATTATTTAGTTTGAGTTTAACTGCAAAATGTATTTAAATGTGAGCGTACCTACCAATCAGAGAAACTGCAGTATGGGGTGTACCTCCTGCTTGTCAATCAAGTTTGTGCATGCAATTCAAGAAGGCTATCAATTTGCAAGCTTCCTATACCAGCCAGGGAAGACAAGTTGTTAAAGGGATAGTTTAACCATTCTGAAAATGTGATATTATCTCACTTCCCCCTAGCTTGTATATAGGACTTTGTTATGAAGTGTAATGGTTTCTATTTTGTGTGTTGTTGATGCCAAATTCACACATTAATTTGTTTTTATTTTTTGCACTTATATAACATTTCACGTATAACTGAGGTAACGATATCTTCACTCTCTCTCCTCTGCTGTGCTCTGTTTGTGTGTGTGTGTGTGTGTGTGTGGAGGGGCTGAGCCCTGCCCTAGTTAAAACACAAAGAGAAGAGCAGAGAAACTAACGTGACTATAAACAACAGTAATGAGTAGCCTATCAGTATATGAGTTTTGATAGGGTTAGAGCCAATCAGAGGCAGAGTAGGGTGGGTCTTCGAAGGATGGTGAAGTCATTTTTTAAAATGTTGAGTGGTCAGTTTGGCTTATTTGTTAAGTTTTGGGTTCAGGTTAGGGTTAAGTATAAGCTGGTTATGGCTTACATGAGGGAAAGACTGTAGCTAATAAATGGGAGTCAATTAGGTCATCCCTTCGCCATCTTAGGAAAAAAATGTGGTTCGTACTTGGTAAATTAGCTTATGAGATGAGATGACTAATGTTATTTTGTATCGCCAGTCGTTCCGGACATCTGACCTTGAATAAAAATGAGATGTGGGCCTTTGAGTGGTACGTTTGAGAACCTGCTGTAAAAGGTCAGGGTTAGCATGCAAACTGCATGAGAGGATTTTGCAGATCTTGCAGAGATGCTTGAGATAAAACGTGTGCTTGGTAAGTAGTGAGCATACAATACAATAGATACTGGAGACATGGCTTGTACAGCATGATGAAAGTGAGCTTTTTAAATGGAACCTTTGGTAGTATTTTCCCATTGGAAAATAGTTAAATTACGAATCCGGTTTTTTCCTCTGGCATTAGAGATAGCTGGTGTTTCTGGATTACGAGTTTTTGAAGGCTCGCGAGTAAAACTTTCTTCATCAGCACACAGTGAGCACTTGATACAAAAATTATGCATTATGGGTGAAGTGTGCTTTTAAATCCTATGTTAGGTAAGAAATTAAATATACATAATTTGTTAAATTTTACTTACATTTTTTTTTTCCATTTACTATGTAAAGCATGTTGGGTACATGGAAATTTCTAAACATGTCTTAAGTTTTTACCTTACACCTCACCGTCTTAGTCAGTCGTCCAGAAGTTTGGAGCGGCATAGCGTCAAATATATTTGGTGGATCACAATGAATTTTGGTTAACAACTTTCATGGTGGCAAGAGGATGAACCCTGTCCATTTTGGTGACTCCATAACCTTTCCTGCAGCGCCACCAGTAGGTCAAATTGTTGCAACAACGGTAATTGTAGTGTAGAAGCTGAAATTTTGTGTCAGCGCTCATGCTGACAAGGGGATGAAACCTGGTGATTTGTGTGACTCCATGACCTTCCCTCTAGCGCCACCAGCAGGCCTAATGGGGCATCTGGGTCAGCAATCACTTGAAATGCACTATCTTGTTTCAAGACAGCCCATTTGAATGACTACCCACATCCTGTCACCTAGGGTCTGGAAAAATAAGACAACGACAATGTTCAACATTCTACATGGCTCTAAATCCTCTCCTGATAATGTACCAGGGTTTTAGTGTAGGCTGGATCTCAGCTCTGGACTTGGCTATAAATGGAGTGTCTCGTTTTGCTCGCTCCCTCCCTCTCTATCTGTCTGTTTGTTGTCAGTTTTCAGGCTCCACCGTTTTAAAGTCAAACGAACAATTCCAAGCAGCCAACTCACAAGGCACCTCTCTTGAGTCTGCCGCCCATCGACATGAGAGGATGGCTCCATGCAGGATGTTATGTAAGCCCATCTGTATGATGGGAGGTTGGGGGTGGGGGGTGAGGGGTATCTATCAAGAATTTCCCTTCAATGTGTGTTCAAAACCTAAGACACGAGGCCTGGACTGAGTGGCTTTTGATTATTTTTCAGAATGTGGCTTGAAATGCCTTGGCTCTGCTGGAGACAAAGGACCCAGTTTGTGGAAAGATCTGATATTCCGGGACTGTCTCACAAAGCAAGAGAATTGGGTTAGCAAGCTAACTTTGGGCTTAACCCTGGATCTTTGGCCTTGAGAAGGTGGCTCGGTGGGGTTGGGGATTAATCATCATGGTATAACTTAGTTTGAACACATTACTTGCTCAGGCCATCGCACACAAATGTATAAAAAGCCCATCTTCTTACCAGTCAACTCCTGAAGAAATGCATTGCCTCGCCGACAGAACATTTTAAAATAACCATTCTTGCATTTTTTTTAAATCTTCAAACCCCAAAATGAAGAAGAAACATTAAGAAGTCTGACAATAAAAAGACCTGTAGAGAGAGGCTATTGCTGAGAGAAAGTGATGATAGAATATTGTGTCAATGAAAAATGAGTCCACTACTAGTGGCAATTAAAGGTTGGTTTTGTATTGCATGTATTTTATAAGTTTGTCCATGCATTCATATTCTGTTTCCTTAACCAACAGCTACAAACTGTGCTCTGGGTCTGTCCTCTATGCATGTTCTTAGCCATTTCTTATGAGCCCAAACTTTCCTGGCTGGATTCGAAAATCCTGTATTGATGAACTGGTTTCCGAGAGCAGTTCTCTGGGATTACAATTGTTAGGGTTCTGTGAAGCCAGTTATCACAAAGGTAGCCTGGGTCTGATTATATTAGGCCTCAGGGTGCAACAAAGAGCACAGATGTAGCTGCACATGGCCCCTCCTGAGGACAGGTCCTTTTTTCGGTGACAACAACAGGGAGCAGTAGCTTGCGTCAACATGGAAGGATTGGCACTGGAGTGGTTTAATGTTCGTGGCAGAGGGAGAACATGAGGTGGCACGCAGTCTGTTAAAGGACCACACTAGTAATAATGAATGTTTGGCCCGTTTACTACAATTTCCCCACATTTTACATGTCAACAAACCATTTTGCAAATCATGCAGGGGTGCTAAAGATTTCAGAACCTACAATTTGACATTTTGGTTGAAAACAGCCAACCAAAGTTGTCACCATTCATATACCACAGAGCTGATAATTGGCTGTGGAAAGAAAATGTTCCCCAGGGACTATTTTCTGGCTGAGGGACCATTTCACTCCACCCCAATTTCAGTCATCAAAACACAACAGTGCTGCTGCTTTTAGGAAAACTAATGTGGACGACTTTATCATGGTGATGGAATACTGGAGTGAAGAAAGTTTGAAGTCTCTGAAAAGTTCATTTTCATATCATAGTGGAATGCATGGCTGGATAAAAGGGAGGGAAAGTTCTAAAGTAGGACTGCTTGCTTTGGGAAAGAGATTAGCAGACAAGTGAAGTTTATACGTTATGTAGATAAACATGCAAAATCAGTGGCCAGGCCCTTTAAACATTAGCAATGGGGTTCAGGACATTATTGGCCAAAATAAGTTCTCACCAGGGGAACTCCTGGTCAAGGGAGGGAGGATTTCACTGGACTAACAAAATAAAAAAAAAAAAATCCCTCCGAGGGGGCAGACATTAGGTCAACAGAAACCTGAATTCAGCTGTATGCACAGTGCTGAATATTTAACCTGCCAGGCTGTGAAGAAGACCAGTCGGCTGTTAAGTAACTATGGCAACAGATAAAGCCTCCGCGCTGCACAAAACACGCGTCCGAGTCACGTGAAGGCTAATTAAACCGAGCCGAGCAACACTATTGTAAATGTCAGAGCGTAATGGCTTATTTCAAGTGCGGCAGACATTCTTCAGGCTTTGCACTTGAGCGAATATGCAAACACACGGCTCCGAGGCTTACATGACACGCTGCGGTCGAGTCCAACTCGCACGGATTCCTCACATAGTTGCAAACCTGCAAATCTGCCTAGAACGGATATTCAGCATAGCAGCACACGTTCCTGATGTCAGACAAGTGTTTTGACAGAGGGCAGACAGAATTGGAAAAAAAAGAAAAAAACTGTATTTACCTTTTGGGCTGAACAAGTCATCGAAATATTATCAAAATCGCAATATGCTCAAGTCCAATATATAATAGACTACATATATTAATTTGGATGCTGCACTTTGATATAATGCGATTGGGATAACCCTAACACCATAATACTTGTGGTAATAATTATTACCAAAAGTATTATGGTGGAACGCCCTGGCTTGCAAATTGTATTCTTCAGATGTAAGAAAACATGTTTGTCAGGTACAGACTCCAGCAAAAATCACACCACCATAATATTAACAGCTTTTTCAGTGAAAATGAAAATGCGTGAATCATATCGCAATTGCAGTCTGTAAAATTATCCCATTTTTTTTAATTATTGGTGTTATAAGTATTACTATTGTTGTTGTTAGGTTATTATTATCTTATTTTGCACTAGAGCCCTACTACCTTCAGTGTCGTAGATGTTTTGCAGGATGTCGTCGGTGTCCAGACGGTCCTCTTTGGAATGAATGGCATAAGTGACAATGTTGTAGTCCCCCAGCAGGTGATAGACCCCCTCCAGAGTGAAGAAACAGTTGCGCTCCTCCTTGTCGTCTTCGTACACGAGCAGCGCGCTTTTCCAGGTGAAGTACTGGAACATGGCAGTGAAGGTCTCTGCCATTTTCAGGTAGGAGGGCGCGATGCGGGTCAGGTGGGAATACTCGGTGTTCTTGTGACTGAAGCCGGTGGCCAGCGCACCTGCTGAGATCACCGGAATGTTCCAGTGGGACGCCAGCCTCACCACCGCCGCTGCCGCGTACTCGCACGCCGGACCGAGAATCAAATCCGGCTTCTTCTCGCATGACTTGTCCACCAACGTAAACAGAGCATCATTGCCACAATCGGAGTTTTCATACTGTATTTTGAACTGGAGCCCGGAATACTCCCCTCCGTCTTTTTTTAACCTCTGCTGCGCATAATCTATTGCCGGTGCCACCCTTGGGTATGAAAAAAGGTAGGAATTATTTTTTGGCAAAATCACCAAGACTTCTACGTCCTCGGTTATTGTCCTAACTGGTTTCAAGACCAGCAAAAAGTAGAGGCACAGTGAAATGAAACATGGCATGATGCAAACTTTAGAAGTTCCACTCAATCTCAGTAATCATACAGTGTTGGAGAGATGTTCTTCAAATGTGCCTCTCTCCAAGTTGGCTCCACTTGGTAGTGCACATGTAGCCTAGAGTCGCAAACAGTAAAAGCCCTCCGACGTGTGTGAATAGTCGTGATGTTCAATAATTTTTTGGATTTGTCTTGGAATAAGCAAAATTGGTCAATGTGTGTGTTTTTATTCTGCACTGAGAGTTCCGTAGAAGCCTCCCCGAGCCTGATCAAAATCTCTGTCTTATCTCTACAGTTTATCCTTCTTTCCCCCGGTGATTATTCCAGTTGGAGTAGGGGAACAGCTCAGCCAGCCACCACACACGCTGGCTCCGGCCTGGAGTTTTGAAGCATCTTTTCATCAGTATTCCTGCGTCATCTCAGCGCTGCCCACCTCCTTCTTAAAGGAGCACAGGCCTCTGAAGCGCCCGGGACTGGGAGAGCTTCACACACAATGTAGAAAAGTTAGTGCAGTTCATGTATCTGGCAGATTAAAGCCCATTTTGTATGCCTGTAACACCATATTGAAAATGAAATGGCATTTTATGCAGTAAAATGTGCCAGTTTTGCAAACAGCTAACATGCACTGCACATAGGCCACTATGCATTATTATTAAAACTCAGAGTTATGCATGATAAATCAATCTGGTACAACTTAAGTGAAGATGTGCTGAAAACAAGCTCAGATTTCTGCATTGTTATATTCAATAAAGTCCTTTGTTGTGGTTTGTTTGTTTCCAGTTTATTACTTTTTATTCCAAAAGTCAATAGACAACATATAGTAAAAGAGGGTGTAAATGCATTTGGGATGGGAGAACCATTAACCACCCAAAGCTCAGGTTCAGTCAGTTGGATCTACATGGTCCTGTTGGGACAAAAATGTTCTTTTAGTTCATCTAATCCATTGTCATAGTTTTGTAGTGCTGCACCAGCTCTATCCATAGACAGTAGGTCTAAAAAGTTTTCCATCCACTTCCATTTGTTAATCCTAACAAGTACACCACTACAGATTTTGGTGTACCGAGTATAACATAACATATCAATAACATCAGGACAGAATATTTTTACACCATAGCACAAGGATGCCCGCTGTACTTTCCTTTTCTTTTCCCAAAGTTTGTCTAGGTCATAATGTGCTTATCTTGGCTTGTTGGTGCACATTCCATTTTTGTATTATTCACATCATTTATTTTGGTATTTCATTCCATCTCTGGATGTGAATGCAAATCTATGTACATTCATAATGCACATGTGATGACCTTAGTGAATAGATGTTGTTTTATGCAGTGTCAACACAATATTTCAGTCACCTGATTTTGCAATGTAATGTCTCCTCCACAATAAAAGCAAATAAGAAAAAAAAGATAAATACAATAAGAATTTGGTCACCAGAAAAGGAAGCCCATTTTACCACAACCATGCCAACACAGGTCGGAGTGTGAATGATCCAGTTTTCTGAGTCTTTGTGGTGTGATGTAGTCGCGATGTAAGATTTTGATTTGCAGGACTCTCCGTCTGACACAGTTGGAAATGCCATGTCATATTTTCCAATATTATGTTCCATAATGAAGTCCTTTTGACTTTGCACTATATGTGTCAGCGTGTGTGGTGAAACTGAATTTCTGGATGTCTTTGTGGAGCAGTTCAACCAGGACAGCCGTTCTTGTTGTTCCTGGCTGAACTGATTCTGACAGGTTGTAGACACCTCCCCCAGTTTTGATTGGCAACCCCAAATCGGTCACCCTCGTCTCCCTCTTGTAGCTTGGAGGATGCAACAATTCTGGTTTGACTGTTTTGTGGGATAGCGCCCAGAGGACCTTTCCCATCTAGCACCATCTGGCAGAAGCACACAAAACACAGCTCGTGTGGAACATTTCTATAAGCCGTCCTTATTACTTGAAAGGTTAAATCTAACTGACTGGTTGGATTGTAGTGTCAGATTTATATTGAGAAATAATATAAACAACACAAACTCTAGCTGACATCCAGTGGATAACACACTGAGAAATGCTGAAATAACAGCCCTGCATTTATCATGGCTCATTAAGACATGTGGCAAATGACTCAGACAAGTCTCCCGCATGAGAAAATTTTAATTTGCTGGCAAGTGGAGGGTCATTTATTGACATACCAGCCAGTGTTCTCCACAGCTCCTATTACATTTAAAACCCTTAAATAATTTTATGGAAAAAGTGGCTTTTATGTAATGTAGGGCACAATTATCTTTATCTGAACTGTTTAGACTGTCCAAAATTACTGCAATGAGTACAATTTCACAATTAAGGTCATTTACCTGAAGCCCGTACTCATAACCTTGCTGTCTAATTTTACGTCTCTTAGCCGTGGGTGTAGCTTAGTCCCTCTGGGAGCTCATTTAGTCACAGATGTCTGATCATTTCGACAGAATTTTCCAAGGCATGAAACTGTACTATGCTCATTACCTGCAAAGGTCTAGTTGGGTCTTGTCTGTTGGAGTAGCACTGTCGCTTGTGCGTGTTTTATAACCCTAACAGATGGCAGGTTATTTATTTATTTATTTATTTTAATCTGATAAAGCTGCTGGGTTTATGACCACTGCTCTTTCAAATGTAGTCGGGTGCTTTGTGTAATTGTGGCCATCCATCAGGCACATTGAATTATGTGCATTAATCCTCCAAGATTCTGATTTGGAGCAGCAACTGTGTACAGCAGATATGAAAATCCCCAATGGTATATATTTCTAATGCAATGAAGAAATGCTGCAAATGTGTCTGCGCTATGAGTTTTCCACCATTTCATGCCACTGATCAAGGAAGGGAAACTGCAGTGGGCTTGTTTTGCCTGTGTTGTCATGTGAACTGGCAACTGAACATGCCAACATCTTCCCACAGCAATCTGGTAGGAGAGCGATACTGCGGGATATGTTGGTCAGTAAGAGACAAGGTTTAAAGCACTGGCAGATAATCACGCGCGCGAGCTCCCAGTGGCCTGCTGAAGAATTCCTGATGTGGAAACTGGGGTTGATGAGCGACATTAGAGTGAAATACTCTGGTGAACCTGTCAGATTCCCCAAATTCCCATGTGATTTTTGGGTGCTCTCAAAAGTCCTGGTCTGAGATATTTAGGCTCTGATAGAGTGGGAGTCTCAGTTTGAGTTTGAGGCCATATTATATCAAATTGCACAGCTCAGCAGGGTACAGGACAGTGGTGGGCCATCTGAATGTAAATCCACAAGTCTTCAGTTCTGGCACAATGTCTAGCAATGGATCTGTGAGCTGTCCATGTCCATCAATTCTAAATGAAAAAACACAAAATTTTCTCTCTCCAGTTGATTTTATTACATGGACAATGAGCCAAGTACTCAGTTTTGTCCATGCATTGTTTATGGAGCTATAGTATGCTTGCTATGAAGTGCAGCAACCAGAAGTACAAAAACAATTGCAAAAACGGGTGGACCACATAAGGTCAGTAGGGTTAAGTGTGTCCTAAGGGACTAATTGGAAGTCTTAGCTCCACAGGACACATGAGAGAGACTGTCACTTATAGGGTGTGTGACATTCCCTTAGATCATTGTGTGTAAGTGCTGCTTTAGAGCAGATTTCAGAAATATTTAGGATACCACACCTTGTGGATGGCTGCAGCTGCTTAATTTAACACTATGGCTATAGAGTGACATTATTCTATGTGACTCTTTATGTTTGTCAGTAAATGAAATCAAAACACAATGAGTTGTGCTTTTCAAGTCTTATGCACTGAATGAGCGGGAGGTGAAGGGTAAAGAGGCCGAGACATGAGTCATTGTTTGATGAATGGTGACAGTAAAGGGAGATGAAAATGCAAAAACACTGAGCTCCTTTCCCATCTCAGCTCAGCAGCATGAGTAATGCCTACGGGGACTGGAACCACCCAGATTAATGCCAAATGGCTTGTATTGTGTCTGTGGGTTTGGTAACCATGTCCAGCCAAAACACAAGAGCAGCGTGATAGATTGACATAGATCATGTCTGGGGTGACAGCACTGCACGGAGTCTGCTCATGACTCAAGTTAACGAACCACCGAATTTTAAGGATGTAGTGACACCTGGTGGTCATTGTCTGTCCATGCTTTCTACTGATGCAAC
The DNA here is from genome assembly GCF_902150065.1 of Myripristis murdjan. Lineage (NCBI taxonomy): Eukaryota > Metazoa > Chordata > Actinopteri > Holocentriformes > Holocentridae > Myripristis > Myripristis murdjan. The sequence goes on from NC_043988.1 coordinate 3,407,719, forward strand.
TTGGAGGGTATACAGAGTATTGTCTCTGAACACAGTGCTGTTCAAAGTGGGGTCTGAGGACCTCCAGTGATCATTGACGAGTGTCAAGGAGGTCAAATCAGGCGACATTTTGTTCAACAACAATTCAGTTCATTATTTCAACACAAAAAATGTATGAGCAATTATTTTTTTTACATTTTTTAAGCTCACTAATTTCAAGTCTGTTTGTCATGGTTCTTGTATGACATCTTTACTAATTCTTTGGTAATTTTCTGGTCAATTTCTTGCAACTTTTTACAATTTTTGATTTTTTTTTTTTTTTAATTTGCAGGTGATTTCTTGGTAATTTGCTCATAACCTTTTCCGCATGTTTCTGAAAGGAATCAAGTGAATTTTCTCAGGTTTCAGATGGTTTAGTTACCATGAAAAGCTTTCAGAGGCATTTAAACACAAGGAATCCAACATTATTTAATAATTATCGTTTTCATTTCATTTTTAGTTTTTGTTAATTTTTCACGGAATTGTTTTGCTTTTTTTTTTTTTAAACTCCTTTTAATCTATCACCTTTTACCCATGTTTTTGGAAAAAATTAAGTGAATTTGCTCAGGTTTTTAAAGAATTTAACATTAATCACGATTTTTTTTTTCATCTTAAAGTCCTTGAAATATGAAATAATCCGTCTGTGGCTTAATGAAAGTCAATTTGTGGGCCCAGAACATAAAAAAGTTTGAAAACTAGTTAATGTGGCATACCCATGTCTTTCTCCAAAAAATTGTTGCTTTTTGTAATTTTGTGGAATATTTTTAAAGTAGTGGTGGAATTTAGGGAGGTAAGACTCAAATGAGTTGATTTTTTGTGTTTCCTTGTCTCCTTTAGTGCAGAGTGAAGCCTGTCACAGCCTGTCCTGTCTTTTTTGTTCTTCTTTCAACCCCTGACTGCCTGTTCCTGCTATTCTTTAGAGATTCTGCCAAACCGGATTAGGTCTCTAAAGAGATTATGTGTTCATCCTGTAGCTGTCAAACACTTGGCACAAATTTTACAGCACTTGTATTTCTGAAATATCATTAGTGGCCTGCAGAATCAAGGGTTATTGACTTAAAGTAAAACTGAATATTTCAGACTAGGTTTGTCGTTATGGATAACATCTAGCGACTCATTAACATAATATTTAAATGGTGAAGGAGGAAATGGAAATGATGCTGTGCATCATTATGGATGCAGTTTCACTTATTATTGCCACTGTGCATTGTAGAGAGTTAACCCAGCTCCTTAATGTCAACAATACATTTGGTCTTTAAATTAATTTGCACAGTAAAGACATTTATTGTACAGGTTTGCACTAATTATATATGCACTTAATTAGTGAATATCTGTGTAAAACTAAATTATTAGTTCTATTTTTGGAAAACTTATTAAAGGTTGGTTACTTGATCTGTGCCGAGATAGATAGATAGATAGATAGATACATACATACATACATACATACATACATACATACATGCATGCATACATACGTAGAATACAACAGAATAGAGCAAAAAAGAAAAAAAAAACTTTGCATACCCTATAATATATATATGAAGAGAGAGAGACTGTAGGACTGTACAGAGTATCACATGCATAATGAGAGCAGTGACTCACTTTTCTGGTATAAAATAGACATGATTATTAAAATCAAAACCAAAAGTTTAAAAACAATGGTGGGGGAGTGTCTTTTTGGAGTATGTTGCTTTGAGGCAAGATTGGCGCCAATGGAGAGGAATCACGAAACGCAGCAGGGAGGAGGATGGTCATGGGTCAACAAAGAAGTGATTGACTGTTTGGGCAGGCCAGCCTCAGGGGTGTTGGGGGTGGGGCTTACAGAGCCATAGCCTCCAAACGCAACATGCCACACGTGGTAAGTCCCGCACAGAATGTTACAGCACACAGAATATTACGAAACGCAGTAGGAAGACTGCTTGGGGGTCAGGGCAGCAGTGACCGCTTCCCTACACTGACAGCAATGTTGTTTAAAAAGGGGCGTGGCTTGGCCCCACAAGGCCTGTCAGGTCTGCCAAGGTCACAGTAATTCATTTTTCAAATAAAAACATGGCATGCTGACTGTTGCGAGACTTGCATACTGGACTGACTGAAATGTGCTTCTGCCATTCATACTGCACAGATTTTAAATAGATACTAAATGAATGAGATTATCGGTATTTACAAGAAAAACACACTTATTTACACATATTTCATGAAAACTGTGTTGGCTGCACTTGCATTTTGCTTGTACTTACAATGCCACTATAGTCTATAGTCTTTTCCTCTGTCACACAATGTTGCTGCTACACACCATAAATATTTGAGCATTTTCTCATGCTATTTTTTTTTTTTTTATAATATTAAATGTTAAAAAATTACCTTTACTCATAAGCAGATGTGGACCATATTTTTGATGGGTGAAAAATGATGAAAAACTACTTTTCTGAGGGATATTGTCCACAGCAAAAAGAGATGTCACCCACAGGCCATGTCTTTCACCACTTTATTCAGAATATTCGCTTCATTATTAGCCCTTTCATTGGTTCCTCAAGGCTCCTGCTCTGCTGAACAGTGGATTGTATTTGTACTGATTTACTTTGCCTCTGTCGCATTTTTTTTTTGTGTTTTTGTTCTGTTTTTTTTTTTTTTTTTTTTTGCTTTTTTTTTGCTTTAAAGTTACAGGGAAATCCAGTGGAATTTGCATTTAATACTCTTAACATCAAACAGAGAATAGATTTTGTCCAAATTCCATTTGGGATTAGACTGATAGCACAGACATATTAGGACTGCTGTTAAAATAAAAGCTTATCCACATTTTTGCGTCAGCGACTTATTGCTAACAAAGCCAGAGTGCTTTTACAATTTCACTGTCATAATAGCACACATAAGTCCTTAGTCACAGAAAATAATTTTATTCCATTATATTTTGGTTATCTCCTCATCATGAGTCTGAGCTGCATATTTTATTTTTCTTTTATATAATACTGTTGTAAATGTGGCACCACAGTACCAGGTATAACTTTATGGGATTTGCTGGAAACACTGACATCTAACTTAACATCTGACTGAGACCTAAAAAAACATAATAAGCACAATATTTCTAATGTATGGCAGCTTAAAATTTGAAAAAATTTCAAGCCAGCAGGCCCAGCTGGTGGCACTATTGAGTTAAAGTCACCCAAATTGCCAGGTTCCATCCTCTGGCTAAAATGACTATAGTAACCAAATTCCATAGCAATTCAAAAACTCTTTCATACATTAGAGCACAAGATTAATAACTGGCCTGCTGGTGGCACTAGAGGGAAGGTCATGGGGTCACTGAAACAGGTTTCATCATCTAAAAGGTTTGCTGCAACAAAACAGTCTGTTTCTGGTTAATGATAAAGACACTGACCACTGGCTGATTCTATTTTTAAAATATGAAGACCTGACAAACATGAATGTTGTTGCCATCATGCAGTATGCAGTATTAAGAGTTTGGCCTGCTGGTGGCACTAGAGGGAGGGTCATCGAGTCACTAAAACTGACAGGTTTCACTCCCTAGGCAACATGAATGTTGTCACCAACTGTCATGACGAAATAGACCAAACCCATTTGGGGCTGTGCTGCTGTGGACCGAACTGCCCACAGAGCAACGCCAGACACACTGATGTGAACATATGTAGGACTCCATGACCAGAACATTAATGTAATAACCTTTGCATGCCCATTTCAGATCAGAGGTAGGGTGAAACCAATCCAAACTTATGGGCCACATGGGTCATCCTAACAGAAGAAATATCACACATTAACAACTAACAACTCTAACGTATCTTACGCCACCAAAGCTTGCGGTGTGCTGCACATTGCTGTGCAAACCGAGTACACCAAACCGATGGCTGGCTGCTGGTCTGCATTGTACAAGTTGTGTGTGCCAATCTTTTGTAGTTTATGTTCCTACATTGCAAATAGCCAAGCTAAGTCAACCATGACTGCACAGCTCAGATCACTGTTCAGTGTTGGGCAGTAGCGACGTTACTAGTTTAACTTCATTTCTCAGTAGCGTGGTCGTAACGTCGCTGCTTTCTAAATCAAATAGCTTTTTAGAAGTGAAACTATTTTACTGATCAAATAGCGCGGTAACGTCCACAGAAGCTACATTTTACCAGGCATTTCTCAACCTTAAACGCAGCGGGACATTTGCTGTGGTTTGACATCTGTGACGTCACCCCCGCTCACGGACCTGTACGTGCAGCCGACAGACGGTCTTCTTTGTGACGTCACGTAACTGTCCGGACCTGCGCGTGTCGCCGACAGACGATCTTCTTGTGACGTCACGTAACTGTCCGGACCTGCGCGTGTCCCTGACAAACGGTCTTCTTTGTGACGTCACATACCTGTGCTAACTGTCTTCTGCAGCGGCAAAGGAGCAAGCAGGTGATGCCATGGTTTGTAGCAGTAAAAGCAGAGAGAGCACAGTTTCATAAACTATTGAACTGGACATTTTTTGACTGACAGTTTTATTGATCACTAAGATAATGACTTGGAATGAAGTTTGTTAAATGTTAAAAAAAAAAAAAAAAAAAAAAGTAGCTTTGATGTAGCTACATGTCATTGTATTGTAGCTTAGCTTGCTACATTTCTCTGGTGGGGAGCTTCAGTGTAGTGAAGCTTCATTTAATGTACACTAACTTCCATACGCAGAAGATCCTCAAGCTGACAACAGCAGAGCAGCAGCTGTGGCCAGATTTATAAAACAAAACTGTTAGAACAGATTCAAAGTGGCAGGAAAATGCAAGGCTAACAATAATTTTCTCTGTCTTGCTATGATCCCAAGGCTTTCAGTTTCCTTGTTTGAAAGTACTGCCCCCTCTTGGTATGAAGACTTATTGCTCAGTGCACGCTCCATGTCGCCCGTCCGCTGTAGTCTGTACGGTGTGTTCATGGACAACTCTTTGTAGGAGACGTGAGCTCATGCAAGGTCAGATGTGAAGTCATGGCAGTGGTGCTGGTTCTTTGAAGTCAGCCTGGTGTGTTCCATATGCCACATATGGCATTTACTGTAAGTACCATCCTCCAATTTGTAAATGGCTTTCATGTCAATTTCTAACTTGTAATTACAACTAGGAATAACATGTTTTTTCTGACAGCAGCAGTATATCTGATTAGGCAGTAGATAACATGGCAGTATCTGGAAAAGGCTGTGGCAGGCTGTGGCAGCCCCTTTACTGATTAAGGGCCAATCGGTCGAGATAGTTCACTCTTACAAATACCTGGGTGTACTTGTTGATTCTAAACTGGACTGGAAGTAGAACAGTCATGTTGTTTTTAAGAAGGCTCAGTCTAGACTGTTTTTCCGAAGAAAACTGAGATCTTTTGCAGATCTATTAGCAGGCCTACCCTTACTGTCTTTTACCATGGTATTCTGTCAAGTGTGCTGTTCTATGCTGTTGTGTGCTGGGGTGGCAGTCTTACAGTAGAAGACAGGAACAGAATTAACAGACTGGTTAGGAAAGCAGGTTCCATTATTGGTAATAGCCTTTGGATGAAATTCTGGAGCCAAGTTCCACTAAGAAACTCAGAAATGTCTTGTCTAGGGATGATCATCCCTTGCACAGTATGTTTTCTTTGAGTGGAAGAAGTGAAAGGCTACTTGCACCTAGATATACACTATATTGCCAAAAGTATTCGCTCGGCTGCCTTCACACACATATGAACATGAGTGACATCCCATTCTTAAACCATAGGATTTAATATGATGTGGGCCCATCCTTTGCAGCTATAACAGCTTCAACTCTTCTAGGAAGGCTTTCCACAAGGTTTAGGAGTGTGTTTATGGGAATTTTTGACCATTCTTCCAGAAGTGCATTTGTGAGGTCAAACACTGATGTTGGACAAGAAGGCCTGGCTCGCAGTCTCCGCTCTAATTCATCCCAAAGGTGTTCTCTCGGGTTGAGGTCAGGACTCTGTGCAGGCCAGTCAAGTTCTTCCACACCAAACTCGTTTATCCATGTCTTTATGGACCTTGCTTTGTGCACTGGTGCGCAGTCGTGTTGGAACAGGAAGGGCCATCTCCAAACTGTTCCCACAAAGTTGGGAGCATGAAATTGTCCAAAATGTCTTGGTATGCTGAAGCATTAAGAGTTCCTTTCACTGGAACTAAGGGGCCGAGCCCAACGTCCGAAAAACAAGCCCACACCATAATCCCCCCTCCACCAAACTTTACACTTGGCACAATGCAGTCAGACAAGTGCCGTTCTCTTGGCAACCACCAAACCCAGACTCGTCCATCAGATTGCCAGACGGAGAAGCGTGACTCGTCACTGCAGAGAACACGTGTCCACTGTTCTAGAGTCCAGTGGCGGTGTGCTTTACACCGCTGCATCCGATGCTTTGCATTGTGCTTGGTGATGTAAGGCTTGGATGCAGCTGCTCGGCCATGGAAACCCATTCCATGAAGCTCTCTACGCACTGCTCTTGAGCTAATCTGAAGATCACATGAAGTTTAAAGGTCTCAAGCTATTGACTCTGCAGAAAGTTGGCGTCCTCTGCGCACTATGCGTCTCAGCATCCGCTGACCCCGCTCTGTGATTTTATGTGGCCTACCACTCCGTGGCTGACTTGCTGTCGTTCCCAATCGCTTCTACTTTGTTATAGTACCACTAACAGTTGATTGTGGAATATTTAGTAGCGAGGAAGTTTCACAACTGGACTTACTGCACAGGTGGCATCCTATTACATTACTATTACAGCACCATGCTGGAATTCACTGAGCTCCTGAGAGCGACCCATTCTTTCACAAATGTTTGTAGAAGTAGTCTGCATGCCTAGGTGCTTGATTTTATACACCTGTGGTCATGGAAGTGATTGGAACACCTGAATTCAATGATTTGGATAGATGAGCGAATACTTTTGGCAATATAGTGTATGACAGAGAGGTTTAGGAGGTCATTTGTTCCTTCAGCCGTCAGATACTTTAATAAGAACTGTTGATTGCTGCTGTTGAATCTTATGTGACTTGAATTGCCAGGAGTGGCATAGATTGGTGCTTGCTCTGTACTGTATATTGCACTTTGCACATGTGCGTTTTGCAACTTTGCACTTTCCTAGACCTTTTTTTTTTTTTTTTTTTTTAAACTGGTATGATTATTGCGCTCTCTCAGTGTTATGCCTGGTGCAGATCATTTATTTTTGTATGCAGTCTGTTGTCTTGTGCCCTGTCACATTGTCACTGTCTCATTGGTGCATGTTTGGCCTGGTAGCAAACTAATTTCCCCTTTGGGGATTAATAAAGTGCATCCTATCCTATCCGATCCTAAAATGACAACCGTTATGTGTAAATAAATCCAAATTTAATGCTACCAGACTGAGTCTTTTGGAAGACATTCCACCACAGGAATAGGCCACCTACAGGGGGCGACATAGAGCACTAAAAATGGACCAAACAGAGTTAAATCAACTGCAGTCAGTTGGACTTCTCTAGAGAATCAGTTGTCTAAATCTGAATCATTTTTTTTTTCCTATGTGTTGATGAAAATGACCAGACACTGGTTAAGAACATAAACGTTTCCATGTGCTTAGGTGAATGAAATCTGGATCAATTTAGGGGAAAAGTGCTTGCAAGAATCCTTTGAAATTGATTTCATATCAGCTTATAATCATTTCTTCATTATAAATACTGGGCAGAGTAACAATGGCAGTAATAGACCAGTTACTGCTAAATATGTCCAGTCAAATGTAGTGGTCATTTTACGGGATAGACTTTAACTCTGTTGACCACAATATGTTCTACATTGTTTGGCAAGGGCTCAATACTGATTATTTTCAGCATTTGAAATCTCAAGGAAAAGAAGTGAAGGGGAAACAGAGAAAGAAGTGAAAAAGAAGCAAAAACAGAAAGAACAAAATCCTTGGTATCAGGTTGTTGCTTCACACACTGATGGAGCTGGGTTGGATCTCTGCATACAGGACTTTTTTCTACCAACATTTTTTTGTTTTTGCTCTGCTGGGATGAAAAAATATTTCAGAGGGGGGTCACTATTGAAAAAGTTTGTGAAGCACTGCAGTATTGTTGTCTCTGCTTTTGTTTTGTCATTAAATTGTAAAAATGTATCTTTACTCAGAAACATTTATTATAAGGTAGACTGTGGGCAAACCTATTAAATGTTTGTAGATCATATCTTTACATGATATGATGAATATAGGTGATGACGCCCTGTTGTTGGCTATAGAAGGAAACCATGTCTCTTCAAAGACCAGATGCTGATGAGAATATTGTGATTCTGGGTAAAATCACCAGGATTTTCTTCTTACTAAATCCCACAGTGGAAGAAAAACTAGTTCTCATTTTTTTTCCTCATAAATTTCAGAAATATAAATTCCCAAATATGTAAATTAATAAATTAGGAAATTCTGAGGTATTTAAATTACATAATTTTTTGAATTTTTCTGATGATTTTGAGTTTTTCTCATAAATTTGTGAGTTTTTTTTCTAGTTTTTTTTTTTTTACAAGTTTAATCTCAGAATTTCTGATTTTTTTTTTTTTTGCAAATTTGTCATTTATAATCTCACAATTTTTGATTTTTTCTCATAAATTTGTGAGGTTTTTCTTTAGTTTAATCTTGAAATTTAATCTCAGAATTTCTGTTTTTTTCCTCACAAATTTTTAACTTTATCTCAGAATTTTCTTTTTTTCTCATTAATTTGTGAGTTTTTTCCTCATATTTACGACTTTAATCTCAGAATTTATGTTTTTATTCTCATAAATGTGTGATTTAATAATCTCAGAATTCTCAAGTTTTTTCTCATAAATGTATAGCTTTAATCGCGGAATTTCGAAGGTTTTTCTTGTTATAGTTTTTTCTCTAGTTTTTGTGAGGGTTTTTTTTCTCTTAAATTTCCTTGTAAGTTTTTTCCCTCTGTTGGCCCTACTCTGGCACTGCTACACGGTGGTAGCAGCCCTGTAGCTGGCTGTAGAAGCAGACTGTCTTCTGTCTGGAATCTGTCTTTCTGCTCCGTCTCCTTCCCCCCTGTGCGCCCTGCTCCCTTCCTCTCCTCTCTCCCTCCGAGTTGCTGGCTGCTAGGAAGCGAGTGAGGGAGGGCAGAGAAGGAGCCGAGCGGTGCAGAGAAACGGGACGCAGCCTGCCCTGTGGTCTGCACACTTCAAAACGTCCCCTCTGAAGCCAGTGGGTGACGACACACTCACGACGGCCTATTTTTTTTCTGCCCCAGTCCTGGGCCGGGCAGAGCGCAGTAACACGTCACACCGCCTTCCGCTGGGAGCCGAGCGCCGAGCCGCGGACTGGTCACTGACTTTGTGGCTGTTATTAAACACACCTGTGGAGAAAGAGAGAGCCCAGAGCCAGCAGTGGCAGCCCGGCCTGTCCGGCTGCCTGTTTTTCTGTCTGCTTGGACCACCGCTCCGCCTTCCGTGGAGCAACATCTGAACACAGCTGAATGGAGCGTTTCTAGTCTGAAGCCACTTTTTTTCACGCCTGAGTGTCTGCACAATTTTTTCTTGTCCTCCCACAAAGATGAAAATGATTGTATCTTTTTTTGTGGACTGACTCGGTTTCGGGTTTCAGTTGCTGAGCCGGGAAAGCTCTGCACAACGCCAGAAAAAGAGGGATTATTGTCAGGTTTTAAACTGCCAGACTTGTGGAAAGTCCATCTCTGCATCTCCAGGTCAGTGTGCTCAGCCTCGACTCTGATGTTTGCAGTGTAAGATCATAGATGACGCTTTGACAGGATGTAGACTCGTTATTCAGTTCAGTTCAAGAGAAAGGGCTGTTTTCGTGTGGGAGACAGAAATGGGGATACAATAGCTGGTCAGAGGCAACTTCCCAACCCAGTATGCAAAGCCACCCAGACGTCCTATCAGTGCTCACTTGGGTTTTTGGCTCCATCTTAAAAAATACCTCACTGTGAAATGATCCAGTAGTCCTGCAGTTCCATCCACAGCCCTCCCAGCTGGCCCTCTGTCAGGCCTGCAATCCATTTCCAGGTAAAGAAGCAGTGTTTTCCTCAGAAAGTGTCTCAAGTAGGGAATTGTTGGGTTGTTATTGCAGTGATGCTATCCAGTAAGAGCTGCTGGTCAGATTTATACTCCGTCTGAGTGACCTGACTCAGTTCTGAAATGTTTTAAAGTGCTTTTCTGACTCTAAACTGCTGATGTGTGGTCTCACTTGCTCTGTGGTGCTCTTTTGGGAAGGGCTCTGATGTTTTCATGGTGTTTGGATCAGGACGGGAGGGAGCATTGAAAAGTCCAACACTCTAAAAACTTATTCATGGGCTGTGCATGTGCAGTTTGACATGGCAGGGCACACTGCTTTGTTTATTAATGTAAAGGATGAGGATGAGGAGGGAGAAGACACCACGAGGCCATGGCAACACAAATAAGCCACAGCATAACCAGTGCAGTGACATGCTTTGATATTTCATCTTGGGATTTCCCTTTTGAAACTGCAGTAATCTGCCACTCAGAATTTATGCCATTCAAACCGGGGCTGTAGTCAGGCTGATGAGGTGGATATGGTATTGATTATTTATTAGATATTTACCTATTAGTTTACTTGCCCTCTGTCTGATTTGAATTTGATGGATTTATATGACGGCGTATTAGAGCCATTGTAAAGAAAGAAATATTCAGCCAGAGGAGGAGGTGGGGGTAACATTTTGAGGAAAAAAAACTCTGAGAATTGTAGTAAGCAAGTGAGATTATAGCAAGTAACAGAAAAACAATTTTTTTTCTCGAAGATCTGTGAGTTTATAATCTCAGACTTTTCAAGTTATTTTCATAAATTTACCACGTTAATCTCAGAGAATTTCTGAGTTTTTTCTTGCAAATCTCACAATTTTCATTTTTTCTTCATAAATTTGTTATTTTTTCTTGTAAATTTTATCACTTTAAGAGTAAATTTAAGAGTAAGTTTTTTTTTCTCAGAATATTACACCCCCTTCCCCAGCTCGATAATTTTTTTTTCTCCCTACCGTGGTCCTGATACACCACCGTAGATTTTTGTATTAATAATCATACTTTTTTGAAAATAATTTATTTAATTTTCAGTATACTGATATGTCATACTTGGATAAAATTATTCAGGAAAACAGTTCAACATACATGCTGTCTTAAAGCAGCCTCCCAACATCAGCTAGTGGAAGCCCAGTTAAATGGAAATCATTTGAGAAATCTCATACAGGTAAATAAACCAAGTAACATGAAAGTAAACTGGTCTGTGATGGGAATGGGAACTGGAAAGAATGTTGGAACTGGAACGGGAATTCCTGATCAGGATGGGGTGTGTATGTGTTCGATGTATCTGTTCATCACTGGATTCAGCAGCTGAAGGTTGGAGCTCATTAGCCAGCAGCTCCTCCAGCCTTGCAGGGAGAGTCTCTTGTGTAACTTGTGTGGGTGTCTGCAGTGACACCACTTGTGCTGGGATGCTGTCCTTTGATGGTGGATCTGTTGTCTATCAGCAGCAATCAGAGCCATGCTTCCCTTCTGCCAGAACAAGGCTATTTATGATATTCAGTCCTCATTTTCCAGCATATTGTTTTGTTGAAGATGTGTTCACAGTACGCTGATTGTCCCCAGCTTGGTTTTGAAATTATAGAGGAGTGCCATCAGAGTTGTGCAAGTTCAGACTTCACAAGAACTAGCTCAAAGTTAAGTTTGCACAGATTAAAATTAAATAGTTCATGTGCATAGTTCAAAATTTTGAGTTCACAGTCACAAAAATGAAACTAGTTCATTTCTTCCTTTTTTGTAAATGGATTGTTCTTAGCTATTCTTTTTCATTAGAAACCTCCTCCATCCATCCTTATCCCCCAGTCACTGCCACTGCCCACTATCAAAAACTAAATGAATCACTGTACACTACAGAGAAAAAAATATAGGCCTAAGATAAATATTTCCCAAAACTGGTTGGATGTAACTCAACGTGTCAACACCGATATGACTGTTATGACTGATGTTCTGACCTCTGGACAGGCTTCAGCAGTGCTGCTAGCTGCGTTGTCAGAACTTGCACTACAAAACACGAGTGTTGTTTGGTGGTTTGATGCACAACACTGAGTACCTTACCGGCAGCCATAGTTTCAAAGATTCAGATTCAGATCTTTTTTAATGTCATTGAAACATGTTAAAAAAAAAAAAAAACATGGAAGAACGAAAAGTGTCTCCCAGGACCAGTGAATAATAGATAGGCCTAGATAATAATAACATAAAAACCCATAAGTTAAAATATATAATAAATAAAAACATACAACAAATCATGTGTAAACTGCAACTTGTGGGATAAAGTGCAGTAGTGGTGAAGAGGTGCAGAGGACAGCTCATAAGCCTCACAGCCTCATGGAAGACGCTGCACCTCAGCCTTGGTGTCCGGGCACTGAGGCTGAGAAGCTTCTGCCTGAGGGGAGGAGGGGGAACAGTTCATGGGCTGGGTGGGTGGGGTCTGCTGTGATGCTCATTGCTCTGGTTCTGCATCTAAATGTCCTCAAGAGAAGTAGTCCAGTAATTTTAGGCCAAAATTGGGGTCAACCTAGGACAAATTGCAAGAGAAGCAAACTCAACTGATTTTGTATCCTCAGTTTGTCCTGAGTGAGGGAAAAAAAGTCCCAAGAAATCCCATTGGTGGAAAGTTTTGAAAATCACCTATTTATGACCACATATTACCAAAAAACACTGTTTTTAACACACAGGGGAAAGGGTTCAAAATTTATTTTCAGATATCACTATAAAAATTCACAAGGTGATTACACACACAAAGACAAGAAAAAAAGTCAATTACAAGTTCTTTGAATTATTCTGTTTACACATGCATATCACACATCTGATTTGATATGGGCTAATAAGGAATATAAGGAATAAATGCCAGAAGAGACATTTAAACAATGAATTAAAAGGTTTCTATATATATAGTAACCTTGAATTAAAAGGTTACTATGTAACAGTGAATTAAAAGGTTACTATATATATAGTAACCTTTTAATTCACTGTTTAAATATCTGTTCTGGCATTTATTCCTTATATTCCTTATTAGCGCATATCAAATCAGATAATGTGTGATATGCATGTGTAAACAGAATAATTCAAAGAACTTGTAATTGACTTTTTTTCTTGTCTTTGTGTGTGTAATCAACTTGTGAATTTTTATAGTGATATCTGAAAGTAAAATTTTGAACCCTTTCCCCTGTGTGTTAAAAACAGTGTTTTTTGGTAATATATGGTCATAAATAGGTGATTTTCAAAACTTTCCACCAATGGGATTTCCTGGGACTTTTTCCCCCCTCACTCAGGACATACTGAGGATACAAAATCAGTTGAGTTTGCTTCTCTTGCAATTTGTCCTAGGTTTTTTCATAAAATGACTGGACTAAAGGAAGGCTGCAGTTGGTGATCTTTTGAGCAGATTTCGCTACTACTACTAAAAGGAGTGTCATAAACCAATTATAGGAGCATAATGAAGAAGTTGGAGAATCATGAGGATTCAGGCTAGTGCTGTGACAACTTGTCAACATAATCGACATAATAAAGTTGTGTATTTGATTACAAGTACATCGATTTGCATCAAGCGTGTCAACATGTCACAGTGATGGCTGTGCCCAGCCAAAGCATGTGGAAACAAGAGCAGCAGGCCACCAGGGAGGAAGCTGCAGCTGAAACACCTCGCCTCAGATCACCTGAAGAGTGGGAGGCTTTTAGACAGCGAGCCAACAGCGTGGTGCTCTGTAAGCTCAGCTGCTGTGCACCAACACTTGAGGTGAAATCATCCAGGAGTGTTTTGTCAAGACAACAGCAAGACACCGTCCGGTTTACTGTTTCTCCCCTGTTTCTTTCTGTCAGCAGTCATTACTTAAAATTGATTTTTGACATGTGTCTTCATCGCCCCCATGTCAAAAGTAGTTTCTGCACTGCTGCGCATATGGTGCAACATTACACCATGCGTCATCTAATATTGTTTTTCAGCTGTTTGATATTTTCTGTTTACTGTAACGGCCATGAATGAGTGAGAAAAATGGCTTAAACTAACATAGCACACTTGTTACAGTCTGGAAATCGTTCCAGTTATTTTCCTTCCCCCACACTGCTGCAAAAATACATTTGCCAGTGATTATCTTAATTGCATATTACTGCAGAGAAAATCCATGTCATAACCATTTTAATTTTTTAATTCAAGTACTAAAGTAAATCCAGGGATTCTCCAGTTCAGGGAAAGGGCTGCTATGACACACAGCGATAAACTAATAATTTGTCACAGCGATCCTTTTGAATATGAGCTGCAGTGTTTCTCATCTGTCATCTGACAAATAGGCTTTATTATTATCAATATTAATATCATACTTTTGTTTGTGTTTTAAAAGAAGATGATTGAACAAAAGACTGACAGATTAATGCAGAAGTTTTTGCTATTTATTTTGGGTAAATAAAAAAAAAATCAGCAGAATAATTGATAAATTAGTCATTAGATTAATCAACTAATCAGAAAAAAATGGCAGTGAACCAGACCCTCTTGTTTGAACTCTAGCCTGAACACTGCAGTGACTCCATCCATCCATCCATCCATCCATCCATCCATCCATCCATCCATCCATCCAGGAGCTAGATGTATAGAGAATGTGTGTATGCACATTAACCATGCATACGCCATTTCCCCACATTAACTGGTATTCATAAAACCCAAATGTGTGGTGAGAATGTGCACACCTCACATTTTTTTTTTTTTTACGCCTGTTCATCTAGAGCGACCTCAGAGTGATGTGATGAGGTGGAGATGAAATATCAGGTGAAAGACACTGTGTTTTAGGAAAACATTGTTTGTTTAGGTTGATAACAAGATGCTCTAGTTTTTTGTGACATTTACACAGATTTTTTTTTTTTAAATGCCAATCAAAGGCACATTTATTAAGGGAACATCGATTTATTACTTTGTGTGATTAATTTCATCATTCTTTTTTGTTACATTAAGTCAAGAGTCAACATTTTATTTAGCTGTTATTATTCTTTTTATTTTATCCTTGGTTGTCACACACCTTGTAACAGTGGTTTAGACATGAGCGCTATAAAGTAATCATTGATTCACTGAGATATGACTTTACAGGCCCATGTGATGAATTAGTTGTATGGGCGGTATAAAGAGCTGCACAGCTGTGTGTAATGCCAGCTGTTGTGGTGGTTGGAGACACTTGCCATGTATGACAGCCAGTGAAACAGCACTTCTGATTTCCTGTGTGTTTGGTTGACAGGTGTAAAGACTGGTGGAGCAGGCGGAGCACTGATCTAAAAACAGCTGGTTGAGTCGTCATACATTAATGATTAATTGCGGGTGTGGAAAAGAGGCTTGTGCACATTCATCCAGTTCCACAGTGATTGAGATTTATAAAACAGAACCATATGTACGCAAATCTGATGAGAGGAATGCAGATGCATACTTCTGGATTTGTGCAGTTTTAGTCATGAATTCATGCAGTTTTTTTTTATACGTCTGGCCCCCGGTCTCTGTATAAACTGACCAAATGACTTTCATTTTTGATAGGGAACCAGAAAATGGAGAGACAGCATTGCACACGGTCTGATAGATGACACCACGGCTTTTGCATCTAACAGCCGGTTATGCCTTACTGTCTCTGAGTGAAATCGATATATGCTTTCTGCTCTGCTTTGTGAAGTGGACATAATGATAATGTGACATCAGACTAGAGTGCCTCTTCCTCCTCAACCTTTTCACTATAAGATGCATTTATGGAGAGTAATGTAATCTCTGTATCATGTGAGGTTGCACAGTTATAGAGACACATGACTTCAAGATGGCAAGATGAGCAGTCATGTGAATATAAAGAATATAACAGAGGGCTTAACACATCCCCGAGGAGAGCCCGTGCACAATGTCAACACCTTATAGAAGATGTTGTCTTATTGATATTGACTCTTCTGTGGTCTGTCTGAGGAAAGCTACCATCTGTTTACATATTCTGCTATTAAAATCCAGTTATTGTGGCTTGGTTGCTAGTCTGGGAGGAATAGTAGTAATAAAAGCTGAGCTATTGTCTATAAAAAGCACGTGTGTTCTATTGTACCCAGTGCATGGCTATTTTTGGCAGAGCCAGGGATACTGCATCCTGTAGAAAGCGCTCCTCCTTGTATACAAGCTGCAATGGGGTCCAAACTTGCAAGGCTGCAGGTCAAGCAGTGTTGCATAATCATAAATTATAGTGGCAGAGACCAAAAAAATATAATAGTGAGAAAGCAGACCAGCAGTGTGTTCACATTCTGTGTTTGTGTAGCAGCTGCTCAGCAGTGCTGATAAAGATTGTCTTTAGCAATGGATGAGACAGTGCTCAGTTTTTGCTAGCACTAATGGCAGTTGAGGATGAAGAGAGAGATCATGCCTCATAGCACATCAAAGTTTCCAACCCTGCATGAGCAGAGCTGCTTTGGGCACATTTTCAGGATCCCAAGTTGAACTGGTGTAACAGACCTATCCAATGACTACAAAGTAAAGCCAAAGACATCTTTCCATGCAATGACACAAAAAAGAGTTGTTATTAACGCCAACCGTTTGGTATCATCAGTGCTAACCTATATCTTGTTTAGTACAGTTCATGTGTACGTCAAGAAGCTCATTCATGCTAATTTTAACAGAAACATCAACTGTCTGACTGAAGAGAAACCCATGAAAATCCTAGTACTTATCAAGTTCTGTGGGAAAAAAGTCACGGTTAGATTTATTCCTCTAGCATCTTGTTATCCAACTTAGGGAAGACTGCTTTAGGAACTGTTTGCAGATAATCTATGAACCTAAAACGTGTCCAAATATATAAGTTAGAATTTCCCACTACTTGCAGTGTTTATTTGAAAGACAGAAAGAAGGAAAATATTATTTATCCAGTCTTGGTTTAACTTTCTGCTACATGTAGGTCATACCTGAGGTGATGATACAGTTGTAATTTTTTGGGTTTACTAAAGTAAATGGCACTGCATGAAACTGTTTTGATGGACTAATTTCTCTCACAGAGGGCCAGTGTATTTGTAAGTAACCAATTTGCATGCACAGCTAAATGTGCATCATTTAGATTTTTGCACATATATATCTATATATTTTTTTTTCCAGTATATAGATCAGGGGTCACCAATCATGTGCCATGGAGGGCCGAGAGGCTGCAGGTTTTCATTCCAACCAAGATCTCCACCAGGTGATTTCACTGATTAGCACCTCCTTTCTGATACAAGGTGAGGTGATCAGTGAAGTCACCTGGTGGAGATCTTGGTTGGAATGAAAACCTGCAGCCTCTCGGCCCTCCATGGCACATGATTGGTGACCCCTGATATAGATAAATAGATACAGGTTTACTCAAAACTAGATAAAAGGTATTTATTTTGTTCCTCTTTTTGCCCCTTATTGTGCACCATGCAGTTGCATAAAAGACTTTCAGTCCTCCATAGTGAAAGATGTGAGGAAAGGACCACATTGGGAGCTTCCTGTCTGATAGATGAAAAATTGTCCATCTCGATGGATAATGTGCTGACTTTATGTAAGCAGCTGGCTGTAACTTAGAGTTTCACTGGAGAGACACTCTGCACCCATCTGCACAGACAGCCCAGCTGCTGCTTCCAAAACAATGTGACAACATATTGCCTTTAGATCAATTTATAGCTTGACAGACCAACTATACTCTGTGGTTTGGACCGCCCTTGACCTTTTTGCTCCTCTCAAAAACTACAAAGCAAAAGGCCCAAAATGGCCCTTTTGTACTCATAGTGCCCACATGAGAAAGGCATCCAGAAATTACAGTTAAACTGGCATGTAAATTGCATAAATTGTAACAGGTTGACCTACTTCTCTAATTTGATCAAGGCCAGTGACAGTAACTTAATTCAACACTGATGATCATATCCTGCTCGACTGAGGAGACAGTCTAGTTGGCCTCTGCAGCACTGCACAGCCTTTTTTTAATGTTTGATGGCAACACGTCTGCCTGTTTCAGGATCTATTTTGCTATCTTGCTTCTCTGTCATATACACACTGCACACTTCCCCTTTGCATTCTCTGTAATTATGGCATCGTCTTGCATTGTTGTACAGATAATGGTGGCAATAAATTGTGGCTATACAGCACAGCTACATAAAGATGATGCTTGTAATTTAGATATCATCAGATGACAGTCAACACACTACAACTGAAATGCTAATTTTAGGCCCTAAGCTGCAAAGAACCCATTCATTTGCATTCATTTTCTCATTCATTCATCATGCATTAGCAACCGTTAGTAAGATTTGGAAGGTCATGGGTCAGCAAAACTCAGTTGTGAGTAACTGTGGTCAGGGTGCAGGCTGAAAAGATTAGAATAATAACAACATACCTTTTACCTCCTGGCATTATGCAGCGTTAGGTGATTTGGGTCTTGCAGATGCTGGTTTGAGTCTAGTCTAGCAATATTACAAGCTCTATTCTGAGCCTGAAATTCTGGAAATCAGTATGTTGGTGGATGAAGTAGCAGGTCCCGGAAGGCCAGCACTTTATTATATCCGAATGTAAACCTTATTGCTTAATTAAAATTAAAAATGAACACTTTCCGAATGTCTTCGAAGGGAATGTATTCACCATAGTCATCAAGGTTCAAGAACATATTTTTGTCTGGATGAAAACATGCCCACCACGTTAGCTACCTTTTTTTCTCTTTGGTTACTTCACTGCACTCCTTCACTTACTTCTATGAAGTGCCCTGGTAGTGCCCAGTGCCCTCAGCACTACCACACACACAAGTTCTGGGTGTGTGCTTGATATAGTCACTCTGGTTTTATAGTCTCCATTTCCAGGTTTAACCAAAACAGTTTTACCCATCAATTTTTGGAATGGTGACATCCCACTTTTCATTCCTGCTTGTGAGTGCCAATCCATTAGGCTATAGTACGTTTTCCCTCCTTCATGTAACAGCTGTATACTAACCCTGTGTGCATGTGCCATCATACAGATATATGTAAATGGGTACATCAGGCTAATTTTGTTTCCTGACTTTATAAAAGGTAAGCAGATACATACAGAGCAGATGCCATAGAACTTCTTCTACTATGTTTTCACAGTCAGTCTGAACAAAGTTAAACATGGATACCCAGTGTCATCGATACAAATCATCACTCTTTATTTGCACTCATGTTCTGAAAAGTGAAATAGAAGTCTGCCTCTCTGTTTCTTACAGTGAGTCAAGGCCCACCTCCAGGGAGCAGTGACTTGTAATGCTGGGTGTGCAGAGATGTGTGCACTGGGAGGCAGGCCGACAGGCATGAAGCTCCTCTGGAACTTCCAGTGCGATACAGTTCACAATTAAAATGTGTCAACCAAATGAGCAGAGGCATGAATAACTAAATGAACAGAGAATTCAGAAGAAACGTGAACACCGAGTCAGTGCTTAATGCAGTAGCTCAGTTGTAGCTGTACTTCAGATGCACATGGGGTTAACTTGCGTCCTGAATGATTGGGTGGGCTCCAAAACCCAACTGGCACACGGCAGTTTTGCTGCCCTCACTCGATGGCTCATTTTCTAGCTAAATCATGGTGAGACTTACATTGGCTTACCATCACAATGCTGCAGAAGCACAAATACAATTTTGAAGTTTGGCTTTGATGAAGAGCCAGTAATGGTTCACAGTATGTGTGTTTTTACAGCTACAGTTACACAGCTGGTGTAACAGCCAGTATCTACCACAGCTCCAGTGACACTCCAACCTCGCTGCACTGTAACAAGCAGGCAAGCTGGCACATCCAAATGAAGCGCACCTATAGCTATCCATGATCCAGTGAGTGAGTGGAAGAGTGAGTTGCTTTGGCATCTTAAAATAAATCTAGGAATAAATAATTCTTTGAATACTTTGAATGAATTCACTGTAAAGGCACTTACACACTTCCAGTATAAACAGTGTTGCTAGCAATGTAGTGAAAAGTAAAAAAATATTCAAAATAAACAGGAATTACAGTTTTATGATGAAACAGAAGAGCAGCAGCAACCGGGGGAAAAATGAACATGGAATTATAAATTACAGTCATTCAAGTACAAACACTAAGAAGTGTGCAAACTGTAAGACCTTAGTCTTATGTTGCTCACCTCGGCAACAATAGCTTCTTTTTCAGGAAAATGAGCATTTCCACTCTCTGCTTCTAGTCAGTTCCTTCTTTGATCCGTGGTGTTGGCAGCTGTACTGAAGAGTCTTTTACTTTCTGTGCTGGTGCAGGTGGCAGAAAGGAATTTTGAAGTAGTAGCAGCCAGGGTGGGAAACCAAAGTCTGTTGACTCTCTGGCACGGGAGCAGGCTGTCTGAGCACAGAATCATTTGCTTTATCAAATGTCTGTATTTTAACAGGAACGAATGTGCTGCGTCGTCAATAGATAAATCAAGCTACTCTTTCTTGTGCCTTCTGCTTGCTCCTGCTTCCAAGAGGCTGCTCTTTGCTGGCTCCAGCACTGAAGCTGCTGAGGCTCATGCTTCAGTTGTGGCCTTCTTCAATGATTTCTTCATCTTTTCAAGCTCTTGGTCAGTGCATGCTCAGCTGTGCTTGTGAAGTATTTGAAACAATAATACAGTAGGCCATAACCCATTAAAGCCCACACTCATTTTTACTTGGATGAAAATTAAACCCAATTAAGACCTGGCTCAGAGAAGCTTCAATAACAATTTCTTTTTTATTGGAAAAAATAAAATCATGCATACCTATCAACTAGAAAATGAACTATATATGGTATGTTGAGCTTTAAGTGCTGCAACTCATGGGCTTTCGAAATCATTGCTATCTGTGTGTCTCTCTGTTTATGAATGAAATTACTAAAGAACACATGAGTAGAATTTCAGTAAACTTTGTGTGAATAATAAATTTAAGTCAAAAAAGTCAAAGATCAAGATCACCATTAATGTGTTGCAAAAGAAAACATTTCAGAATGACTCCATAGCTTCTGAAATGTTACAAAATGCAGTGACATTTTTAATGAATTCAGCAGAGTAGGAACTGGTCTCAAATATTCATTTTCCACAGTGCTGAATGGTCTGTTGACTCTGAGGGTACTTTTCATAGGCGTAATCCCTTTGTCAGCCTGGTTCTTCCAAAATAGAAGATGTCTAACACAGGTTAAATGTCTTTTTTTTTTTCTTTTTTTTTTTTTTGTATGTCCCACTAATCCTTTTGATGTGGACCCATTACGGAAAAGCTCCACTCCTCCCCTTTAAAGGATTTTAAATGGCTTAAAGCATGTATGTTTTGGCAGCCAGTGTAACAGGCCCAGTGAATGGTGTCCAGTCTACTGTGTGCCACAATGACATCTTTATCTCCTTTTTTCTCTGTAGCCATGTGGCATTTAGGACATACTGAAATGGGGCTTTACTAATCTTGGGCCATATGGCCTGTAGAACGGGAGTAGAGGGGGAGGGGTCGGATGGGACATGTAGGTCAGTCAGAAACAGAACAAAGGATATTGAATAAATCCTTGTTGCCTTAACTGTAAGGTTAAATAACTGTTGAGTCAGCTATTAAACACCCTCTTCACCTCTAAGACCACTTGGGATTCAGTTTTGTTTGATGGGTGTAATGCTTTTATGCTATTTAGAATGGACACAGTAAACCTGGTGAAATGATACGCACAAATGCCTATTGACCAGCATCTTGTCTGTATAGAAACAGCCCTCGTAACTTTCTCTCTCCAACTTACCTTCCTCTTCTGACAACTTGCTCATTCAACACATTCTCATTCCCAGGCTGTCAAATTCCACAGTCTGGTCATGTCCCTTTCACATCTCATACTGACCTTTTGGCAGCAGGATGAGACACATCAGGCTTTCTCACTGTTACTACGTGTCAGTGTCACATGGTTAGGGTTAGATGACAAAACTACTTGGTTAAGGTTAGGGAAAAGTTAGGTTTATGTAACAAAACCACTAGGTTAAGGTTAGGGAAAGGTTAGGTTTATGCATTAAAACCACTTGGTTAAGGTTAGGGAAAGGTTAGGTTTAGGCAGCAAAATGGAAAGTGGTCTTGGTCACACACCAAAGGTCTTGCTGGAAACGGGAAGCTTACTTGGGTCTCGTGAGAGAAGTTATGTCAAACATGCAGAGATTTCAGAGCTTTTTATTTTCAGAAAAACTGGCCAGGGATGGATTTTTGAAACTGGATAGGGATTATGTGATTGCCCCTGTCTGTCCGCCTGTCAACAGGATAATTCAAGAAGTACCAGACATATTTATATAAAACTTAGTTGGAAGGTTGTTCATGGGACAGCATAGAAATGAACTTTTAACTTAGTGGGCCAGTTGCTCTCAGGGGAGCGTGGTAGTGGGTGGGGCCTAACACAAACAGTCCATGGTTTCCACAAGCATCAACGTAACATCATGAAACCCAACAGGGAGGTGGAGCATAGGTCAGTGGGACACTGGCTTACTTTCTGTGCTCATTGGCCAAATGTGGCATGACCTAGGACAACATATGTGTATATATATAAAATCATTCCATGTTTTTGTCACAGTTCCAGCATGCTCCCTGGCTCTGCCGAATGGTGGAAGCTAAGTAGGTATTGGTTTGGCTAGTACTTGGATGGGAGACCTGTTGGGAAAATCAACTTGATGCTGAAAGTGGTGTTGGTTGGCCAGTAGGGGGCAGTCTTCTCTCTGGTCCTAATAAATCACAAAGCCCCAGTGCAGAGACAGGGACTGTAGGAGGGGCCGTCTTTCGGATGAGACGTTAAACTGAGGTCTTGACCCACTGTGGTCATTAAAGATCTCATGGTAATTAGTGCAAGGAGTAGGGGGTTCCCCGGTGTCCTGGCTAAACTCCCAACTTGGCTGTCTCCATCTGGCCACCTAATCATCCCCAAGTGTGATTGGCTCAATGATTTCCTCCCTCTTTACCTCAAGCTGATGTGTGGCGAGTGTTGTGGCACAAAATGGCAGCTGTGCATCCTCTAGGTGGGGATGCACAGCATTGGTGGTGGTTGAAGTGAATTTCTCCCGTTCACAGTAAAGCCCTTTGAGGATCAAATGAGGACTTCTCTGGACTGCTAATGAAGAAGAGAACAGATTTCCTTCCAGCAATGACACAGGCCAGGGAACAAGGAAATGATGCTGTCATTAACTACAACAGACTGGTAGTTAAACAAACAAAGCCTCAGCAGGTGACAGAAACCATACAGTAGTGAATGAGTGAATCTGTGCCAGTGGGACCCAGATATTTTCTGGTGACTACTTCTTAACGTGGCTTTGCTCTCTGTAAAAAAAAAAAAAACATGACATCATTTCCACTCAAGCAATCAGATTCCTTTTATCATAACCTTACCACATCAGGCATCATGGCTTATTACAAGCAAACACTCACCTTCATGATCAAGTAAATGGACCTTTAATAGACGTTTAATAGCTATAAGCCGTATCACATGAGTGTATGTTGTTAGTCTGTTAATGTGAAGTTAATGCTAGTGAGTGTCTGATGACCATGGCTTAATTCATTACAGTTGTATAACAGACAGGTATTTATGGGCTCTGCTATATTATGTTTCTTTTTATTTTCCGTTAAGTCTCATACATACATGTATTTTACATACATGTTAAAAAAAAAAAAAAAAAAAAAAAACAATTTGTGTTTTTAAGATTTTGGTAACACACTGTGTCCAGGTGTGGCCACAAGCAGGGAATTTTTACTGGAAGCTGCAGCAGGCTTCCTCATTTTAATTTCTTTCCTTTCTACACGGTTGTTCATCTTGGCATTTGCCATAAGTTGGACATACATTCTCATACATGCTTCTGGGACACAGCTATAGTTTGTGATATCTGAATGCTACATGATAACAGGAAATATGCCATGTAATGTAAGCAAGAGTACCAGAGTAAAGAGAGGTATGTTGATGTGATGTGATTGGTATATGGGCATCTGTGACTAATTACCCCCAAGTTTCAGATTATGCAAGGCTTCCTGCTAGTTAGCGCAATCGTATGAGCCATTCAATTAAGTCCCTCACTTTTTTCTTCCTGTGGTTCTTGTAGACTCACTTCCAGACTTTCTGCAGGGATGAAAGGAGAAGGTCCTTGACAGTTGTGGACAAAGGTCTCTTGAGCGCAGCTTGCTAATACTCCCAATCATTTGTGCAAGTCTCAGTAGTGTGATTGAATGATGCCTTTGAGAGCTGCATATTTTTCGCCTTCACTCGTTATGGGGTAAGCATACTCTGCAGGGCAGGCAGAAGCAGAGATGGAAACCCAAAAGTCTCTTCATCCAGTAAAACTGGAAATCAAAGGAGATAGGGCTATGTCTTCTCTCCTCCTATGGCCACTTTTTCTGCACTTGCAACTAAAGACTTTTTATCAACTTGATTTAAACAGTTTGCAGTACTTGTGCCACTTGTAAAACTAGACAGCCAGAGAAGCTGGAGCTGTTCACCAGGAAACCACAAACTATGGGGGAAAAGGAGTGGACTTGAGAATAAATGCAGAGAATGTCAGACACTGTGATTAGTGTTTCATGTTTACAGGGTAAATACTTGAAGTACACCTCCGTTTCTGGCTTGTTGCAACAATGTTGTCCCCTTATCCTCCACTGGGAGCAGACACAACAATACATACATGCACGTAAAGGACAGAGATGGCAAAGCTACCCCTGCTGTGCAAGTCCACCCCCCATTAAATCCAGAAATCCTGCCCCACATTGCCATCCTGCTATTCCACTGGACAGGCTGCATGTCCTCTGTGCTCTCAACAGCTTGTCTTCCTTCATAAGACTGTCAGGATCAGTAGGCAGATAATACGTTCACCCCACCACCCCAACCCCCACCCCTAATCCCACACATACATTAAGACTTTGATGAGAGAATTGTGATCATGTAAACCTTTCTGGCAGTGATGGATTCCTACTTCATAACATTGTAGTAATGCTGTGACGGGTGGCGCTGCTACACTGTGAGCTTTCAGGTTGTTCTCCAATATAGATGATGTGAATTGATCCAGAGGAATGTGGTGTCATTGTCAGTGTGACCGCTGACCTTGATTTGACAAGCTGCACGGAAGCTCTAATTTGTTGTTTTGCTAATCCAAGGTTCATGTGGTTGTTCATTCGCTGACAGTCTGATCATCGTTGTGAACCAGGTCAAATGCATTGCACTGCTCTGGTGACATTTTGTAGCTCTTCACAAACACTACCTTTATCTGATTTATCATAACAATATGTAGGCAATAGAAGGCTGTAGCACGTTTTCATATAAGCGGGCCTTGCACAATTGAGAGGCAAGTTGGGTAATAACTACGTATTCTGAGCGAAAAAAATTTCAGTTGTTTTTAGATGTATTGATATTGTTGTAAGAAGCCATGGAGGCCAAAGACAAAAGCTTGAAAATATAATTATACTTTTTAACTAAATGCACAAATTTTCAATCACAAAAACAAAACCTTTTTCCTTTCTAATAAGTGGATGTGTCCACGCCTTTTAGTTGAGCGATGAGAAACAATAAGTTCATGGTAAAGACTATGAATTATTTATTTCACTTATGGGGGTACAAGTGTGGTTCTCCTCTGTTCTCTTCCTCTCTCTCTGCTTGTGGATGGGTGTGCACGTGTGTGACTATTGTGTGATTAGAGCGGAGCCCCACCCTGCCTTCTCACAAGACAGCAGAGGGCATTCCTACCAGATAGGCCCTATACTGAAATTATAGAAATTAGATTAATAACCAACCTGAACGTATTTAGTTTATTTGATAAAAACACAGTCTAGACATATTCTATAGAAATGTGACGTTAAATTATTTCTGTTGTGATTTTATTTATTTTTTAATTTGAAAATTAATTAAATTAAATCAATTTAGTGTGACTTCCAGGCGAGGCGGGAGGCTCCGTTGGCGAGGTGCTGCGCCCTGCCAGTAGAATGATAGGGAAAACACTGCAATAGTATAAACACTGAAACAATGAGTAAATAACTAACACAGCACCAGCACTGGCACAAAGCACAGAGAAAGCAGACATCAGTAGGAATTGGCATTGGAATCAGCTACGGGTTATCCATTGTATATGCATTTTGCAGCAGCGCCCCACCTCTGCAACCTGTGGGATTTCAGTATTTAATCAAATGTTATGTCAGTCTGTCCTGGTATGCAGACACATCTCCGCTGGTGCACATAATAGTGCGCTGCTGTGCTCTCCCCGTCTTTTTGGGCACATGTCACATGGCTTCAGTCACTTCCACATTCATGGCAACTAAGTTACAATATGAGCAAGGAACCCCCACCCCCACCCACTCACCCCCTGTTGGACCAGGTATAAGGACAAGAGATACAGGCACAGCAGTGTGGATAGCAGTTGAGTTTTGGTTTCCTTGGATGGCAATGGAATGAAATGACCAACCAAAATGTAAAACATTCCATTCCTGTCTTAGGGAAAAAAAATTTGGCCTGCTGGCACGTACCTCTCCATCAGAAAACGGGCCAACACCGTGTCGATCTTCATCCTCATCCTCTCCTTCAGTGCTCGCCAGCGGGTGAAAGCCAAACCCAGATTCCCTCTTGTTGTGGAATGAGCTCTGTACACTTGGCGTTTGCCTTGCTAGATTTCCTTTTCTCTGCAGTCTGCATTCCATGATTTTCCTAGCTTCCTATTGGATGTCTTGCTATCGATCTGGCACTTCGTGCTGTTACTGGCTGGGAGCTACACACCCACAGAACAAGAAACTCCAGGCAGATTACTTAGTAGTTTTTCTCATTTGCTTTGGCTCAGTAATGAAATGATAATCAAAACTGTCAAAACAGTATGTGAGGCCTCCACATGATTTAGTCACTTGTCAACAACAGATGAGAATTTCTCATTCTTTCAGTCAAACTGCAAATGTTTTATGCAAAAAAAGAATAATTGTCTAGAACTGTCATGATTACCAACTGCATGTGTATTGCTAATCAGAATTGATTATCTTGCTGCTCAGTTGAATGTTGTTACTCTCAGAAACAAATGAATTTGTTCATTATGTAAATCATCACATGTACAACAGTCTATCCAGTTGTTAAAATCTGTTAAGCCCTCCATCATTATTATTGACACTGAATTGTTGCAGAGTTTACTCAATTGATACATTGTTAGAATGGCACAGAGACTTGAACTTCACTTATGAATAATAGAGGTCATGATTATGAATTGTGCCTACCCATGGTCTGAGGCAGTTCCAAAATTGTTCACATAGTAAGAACAAATTCAAGACTATTAGACTGTTATTATTATTATTAGGGCTGTGGTCTGTTAGTCGACTGGTCGATTTATTGGTCGATACGAATTACAAAACTGTGAAGTGTGTAATCCTGTGTCTTAATGTGTGTGATAATTCTTTTGCTCGTTAGACCTAAAGGTGCATAGACTAAGCTGTTTTCCTGATTCTGCCATAAAAAGTTGATAGGGTTGCTGATCAATACCGATGACTAAATGATTATTGGGCTGAGTGCTGAAATGTCTGACTTTCAGAACTCACTTTGTGGCCTTTAGTCTGGAGGAACAACCCCTCCAACACAGTGTAGGGTTGACTGGACACACTGCTGCCCTCCACAGGTCATGTCGTAGTTTTGAGCACCCAGTGTGTCTGACACATTATAGCAGCATGGCCAAGTGGCCAGTTGTTTGCTTTCATTTACTTCATTGTTCTTTGTGCAGCACCTGCCACTGTGGCTTGGGATGTACAGTATGTATTCTGTGTTTTTCCTCCTCAGTCCTGCATGAAGCTATACCAGGCACTGTGTGCCTTGAGTTAAAACACACAGGAATAGCAGAGACAGATGGCACCACAAAGCCCAACAGTTTATTTGAAGCCCCAACGCTGGATAGTAATTTTACTGTGGTCCCATGGTAGCCTGCTTTTTGTCTAAATCTGCCACAGATGTGGCTGCAGTGAACTCTGTCCACAGTTCAGCACAGAAATCAGCCCAGATCCCAAAGAGAGACTCCCAGTCCTCCTTCAGACTTCAGTCTTACTTTGTGAACACGTCCAAAAAACATTATTTCCATTTAACAACAGAATAAAATGCATTATTATCTTAGCTCTAGTGATGTAACATATTTGAGAGGAGAAAAAAAAGCTCTGATCTGCTAACCTTTACACAATGTCTTAAAATCTTGAACTAATTTATTTATTTATTTATAAGGTTCATGGTAATAATGTAGTAATCTTCTTTCAGTTAACTTGATCCACTTTAAATATATAATTATAAAAACTCTTTCTTGTAATTTAAGACTGATCGTTTTGCAAACTTTCCAATCACTTTTGCTAATTTTATGGTAATTTTCTTTTCTTTGCTAATTTTCCAATACTTTTCTTCTAAAAACCTTTTTTCTGTTCATTGTCTTGCGGCCTAATTTATTTATTTATTTTTACTAATTTCTTCCAAATGTGTTAACTGTATTATTTGATGGGAATGGGATAGCTGGGTCATTCAGTGTCGGTTTCTATGTGGTGTAGTTCTTGTCTTGAGATATTGACACCTGAAAATGTGCCTATTGGATAAATAAGGAACAACTGGTGAAAATTTCAGAATTTTTTGAGACCCAAATGCATGGGCCATTTGTTGAAATGACATGGAATGACCCAGCTGCATTTTCATATCCAGGCAAGTGAGCAGGCAGACCAACACTAACAGACACTAACAGACCACTGCAAGCATGACGAGCATAGAAACGGATCTTCAGACCACAAAACCCAACAATAACCAAGTCAAGGTGCTGGTGTCAGTGTCCCAGCTGGCTTATCAGAATCTCTCACTACAATACATATCCATATAGTCTGCTAAATTCAACAGTTTTCTCTCTAATACTGTGCACATGAAATAAAGCTCAGTAACGTACAATAGATACCATATGAGGACACATTTCAGTTAACATCAAATATGCCTGCAAGTGCTGAGCGGACAGCTCCTCTGAGGCCTTGTCCAGACTGCAGGCACATCCGTTTCTCAAATCAGATTTTTAAGACAGACTGTCCGACTGTCCACACTGTTATTTCAAAGTGACCACATCAGATTTGTTCAGATATCACCAACTTGGACGTTGGCATCAGTAACTACGTGCACTGATGACACAACTCCAACGCAGAAGCAGAGGCTTCCGGCAGACAATTAGTTTCAGCGCATGTCCACAGACTTTTGTCCTCTGTGTTGTCCTCCATGTCGCTCTCCTAGCAACAGGTTGCTGAACTGCTCTGCTGCACTTCCCTCACTCTGGATTTGATGTTACCATTGTGTGTTGCATTGCGAGTGACATAACAGACAGTTTGACATCCTGTTTGAGTGTCCAGAGAGTCCAGACCAAGATGCATCTGTAGAAATTTGATTAAAATCGCATTTCAAACCACCTTCAAATGTGGTTTGGATCTGATTTGCAAAAATCACATTCAATCTGTTTTTTTGCTGTCCAGACTTTCTAAAATGAATGGACGCAACCTGGGTATGAAAAAAACAAAAAAACAAAAAAAAACAAAAAAACAGATTTGTCCTGGCAGTCTGAACAAGGCCTACATGGTGCAGTCTGTTACACATCAATCATAACATTATGGAGGCAAAGACAACCAAAGCACACAAACAAGTTTGCACTGTGCACAGATTTAGGCTATAAGCAACAGCAGTGGCTACACTGACATTTACTTGAGCACCCAAGCTGCATTTAGGCAGCGGTAGTGCTGTCACGTTTTGGTCACGGTCAGTGCCCTTGTCATAAAACAAGTGAAACCATGAAAAGACCTTTTAGGGTTTTGTCTCTTCTTTTTGCAGATGATGTGGTCCTGTTGGCTTCATCCAGCTGTGACCTCCAGCACTGACCTGGGGACGGTTTGCAACCGAGTGTGAAGCAGCCAGGGTAAGGGTCAGCACCTCCCAGTCTGAGGCCATGGTTCTCTGTCGGAAAAAGCTGCTTTGTCCCCTCTGACCTGGGCGGGAGTTACTGCGTCAAGTGGAGGAGTTCAAGTATCTTGGCGTCTTGTTCACAGGTGAGGGTAAAATGGTGCGGGCTGCTGTCTCTGACTGCTCCTGTTATTTATGTGTGTGTATGTGAGGGTCTGACCGTGAGCTGCCAAGTGTGAACTCATCCTGGAGGAGCAAAGCTGCCAAAACCAAAAATAAATAAAAAAATGAATTACTCAATTAACAATTGAATATGCCATTAAACAAACAAACAAACAAAAAAAATTATAAAATGTTGTAGGAACTAAAATAATCAATGAAATGATACATAAATTGATATTTCTGATTTGATTTGCTTCTGTCATTATTTACCTTTGTATTATTTTCCCTATTTATTTACTTCCCTATTTGACTTTCCCTTTTATTTATTTGTTCATTTTTAATTTTCAGTTCGTTTATTTTAATCAGTTTGTTTATTTTTATGTGGATTTTTCAAAAGTTTTAATTAATTTATTTTTTACATTTATTTCTGTATTATTTCACTACATGTTTATTTTTGCATCTATTTTTGAGTAGAAAGTAGCTGTAGGAAAGGGAGAGGAAGGAGTTGAAAAGCAGCGATTAAGGGTCTGTGATGGCAGCAACTGCTAGACACTCACACACCGACTATAATCTTATCTTTTTCTTTTTTTTTTTTTTTCAATTTTGACGGGTTGAAATGAGCGTTCGATTTAGCTCAGCGATGGTTGAGGTTTGCAACATCAGACAAGTTCAGTTCATCATCAGATTCAGTATTGCTGTCAGCAGTCTACTTCTGATGGCAAAAAATGAAACAAATGAAACTCTTGAGTGTCAGTGCAAGAGGCCTCCAGTTTACATGGATGTTACAGATGATGCTCTTATGAAGCAAGACTGAAAGTTAATGGCGTCAGGAAGCAGGTGAGAGGTTATCGGGCAACAACCTGTATGTGAAGGGGACATTGATTGTCTAACAGGGCAGCTTTTTACCATGGATCTTTTGTAGCACAGAGGAGATATGTTGGTCAAACACTCGGTATGTAGTGTTAGTGTATGTTTATGAGTTGTATAACATAATAAATTATCTTGAAGGAACAGATGTTTACCAGTAAGCGAGACTCAAATAATTTAACAATATGTTAAATTATTATTTGTTTTAAAAATGTAAATTACTTATCAAACAGACCTAACAATTCAGCTACCAATGAATGAGCAGTAGTACGCCTGTGATAACACAGATTGAAAAATAAGCCGAAGTGAAACCTCTTCTCTGAATAGACAAGCTAAGCCAGTGTGCTGCTGTTAGCCAGTGAAAATACAGCGGAGTGGCGACTCTTCGCTTTGTTACACAATCTATGTTAGTGCGGTGCTGTAGCTGGAGAGTTTCTCTGCCTTTTGGCTCGTGAGGTGCCGGTGCAGTTGTTATTGTGTCAAATTCTGCGTTAAAAATAGATTCCGTTTTATTTGGCTAATTCCGCGATTCCGTGATCGATACGTCGAACATGGAACAACAGTAGATGACAAGCAAAAAGGGGAGAAAAAAAAAAAAAAAAAGACCGCCGGCCGGCCGGCCGTTCTGGTATTCTCCAGAACGTCCAGATGGCCAGTCCGCCCCTGGTTGCAGCAGTAATACATTAGCTTATATGTCTTGTTGATGTAGTAGCTGAAGAAGTTGAACTTGAATTAGCTGAAACAGTGCTGACGTTAAATCATCGCTCACTTGTCTGTATTTCACCAAAGTAACATTAAAATCTTTCACACTGCCACATTTTGTCCCATATAAAATGATACATTAAGGCTTCAGAACCTTTTGGTAGTGTTGTTATGGTTTAAAGTGAAGTTTTGAGCATATCCAGCTGTGATGAGACCCTGGGCCAGACATTTTTAGATCACTTGTGCTGCTGCAAACTCCACTCTAACAGAAATGGCTGCAGTGTTTGGAACCGTTTTTCACTGTCAGGCAAACAATTAAAACCATTTTCATCTGGCTCAAGGGGAATTAATGATTCATATATATATATATATATATATATATATGAACAGTAAATAGTAAATATATAGTTTTTGTATTCCTTTCAGTGACATTTTCACACTTGAGGATGATGAAAATTGCCAATTTGGGTAGATTGCATTGTGGGCTTATCCTAAAATACAGAATAGGGGATACCCTGGTAGAACAGTGTAAATATCCTTGCATGTGGAAATCCGCTGAAGGAACAATACTGTTTTCTCTGATGTGAGGGGCCCAAGGTTTTTTCTAGCTTTGACAGGAATAGCACAGATAAAGACTGCCCAAGGTTAAAAAAAAGAACTAACAAAAACAGAGCTTCCCCTCTTCTTATTTACCACTACACCACTGTATTTGTGTGTGTGTGTGTGTGTGTGTGTGTGTGTGTGTGTGTGTGTGTGTGTGTGTGTGTGTGTGTGTGTGTGTGTGTGTAAGGAGACTTGTCTGAGGTGACTTCTCCTGATTTTCTGTTTAGGTGATGGCCTGACATTCTGCAGAAACCAGGGCTGGTGGAAGTGCTCACATATCTTGGCAGTTATCAGATACTTTCCACCTTGGCTGCTCTGGAAATCTCTGAGCACAGTCTCCAGTTACTCTGCAGTGCATCCAGACCACCAACACACACACACACACACACACACACACACACACACACACACACACACACACACACACGTCATGATGTTTGGGATTGGCTCTGTGTCTGACTTCCTTCTGAGAGGCTGCAGGGACAGATTCAGGCACATCAGCCCACAGGCCTTCCTGCGTCTGTGCTCATACTAACTGTTGGCAGCATCGGTGTGGGTGTTGGTAAAGGACCCCCACCCCCCACCTCAGGCCCAGAATGCCAGGATGCCTGTTACTCAGGACAACGCCTTCAGGCTCCTCCCACTGCTGGAGGGCTGGCTCAGGGCTCAGACCACAAGACCAGACCAAGGCCACAACCAGAATCATGGCCACCACTACAAGGTACTTCTTTACCCCGTTTCGAAAATAGCATGTGGAGCAGTGCTTGGTAAACCTTTCTTATTCCAAAACTGTGGCTCTCAGTGATGCCAGTGTGTAAATATTTTTAGCAGAGAGAAACCCCATGCGTATTCATTCTGTGTCAATTCTGTGAATGTTTTTCCAAAACAGGGATATTGAGGAACATACCTTCCATCTCTCAAAATCTATATTTAGAAACAGAGCAAAAAGATAGTTGATATCCTTTCTCATTCTGATTTCTTTTTGCATGTTGAATCACATGCGTGTTTTTTTAAACTGTAACAGTGCTATGGCACATTTTTAGTTGCAACAACATACAAAACTGAAGGGTTTGCAGAGTTTGACATTTTTGTGTTCAGGAATGAAAGCATCTATGAAGCAGGTTTCATACACAGAAATGGTTAAAGCAATAATGACAATAAGATTTAGCAATTCAATCATAGTCATGTATGAAAATAGAGTAAAAAAGATGTTGATAAAATAAAAAATATAACATAAAAGTCTGTGTAGGTTCTTAATCCTCCAGGTCATGGTTCTCCACATAGAGTTGAACTGAGGTCCGCTGGACTTGTTTGTACATTCTTGACGTTTCATTTTTCATCAAAGAAGCTTCGTCAGCTCTGAAAATAAAATAAAAAGATAACTAGAAAAAAGCACATACCTCCACCAATGCTGTGCAGTTGTTAAGGTATGGCAGTTCTGCATGTTGGATATTCACCAAAAGTTAATCACACCACCACACACCACTTTGGCCAATCAGTGTGAAAAATTAACCAGTTCTTCCTTGGCCCATGTTCAACCTTTCCAACAAGTTTCATAAAAATTTGTCAATAACTTTTTGAGATCCTGCTAACAAACAAAAAAATTAAGATAAAATAAGGCAAAAAGAATAAAAGTTCAAACATGATCATATTAATTGCTCGAGTAGGAAAAACATTTAGCTAAAAGCACTTGAGAACAAGAGGGTTTTGAGCCTGGTTGTAAAAACTGTAAGGGTCGGGCCATTCCTAAGACCATCAGGAAGTTTGTTTCAGCACTGTGCAGTATGTAATGGCTTAAGTTTAAATATTAAAGTTTACTTGTGAAACAGTATGATGCAACTTCATCCACCAATTGGTGGCTCCTCTTCTCCTCCTCCAGACTGCAGAGCAGGACTCCTACCAGAATGGGGAGAATGACAGCGTCTGCAGCAGCGCCAGTGCTAACTGTGCTAACGACAGTGATATGTCCATGTGCCTGGCTGCCATCCAGAAGCTGGTGGAGTACATCCAGCTCAACTTCACTGAGGCTGACAGAGCTCCAGCAGCCGATCCCCCCTCATCCAGGGAGGGTTTAGATGTTGAGGTTTGTGCTGTTTGCCACTATAAGTCTGAAGGGGACGCAGCCGAATTTGGCCTCAGCTTTGGGAACATACCTATTTTTGGGGATCCTGAGGGAAGGAAGAAAAGAAGCCAGAGGAGAAGGAGAAGGGACCAGGGGCCCATCCTGGATGTGGGCTGCATCTGGGTGACGGAGGTCAGGAAGAAAAGCCCGGCTGCATGCTGTGGGAAGATCAAACTGCGGGATGAACTGCTTTCACTCAATGGGCAGCTGATGGTGGGAGTGGATGTCAGCGGAGCCAGGTAGGATTAGCTTTGCTGTCACTTAAGAATGGGCATATTCATGGGATCCATCAGCCTGTCTGATGGATTTCCTTTTCATTTCAAAAAGAAGTGGTAGAGATGTATCTCTCAAGCCAGGATTTTAAGAGCTTAGGCAAATAAAAGCCAAGACCACTATACTCAAACTTAGGGCTTGTGTCCACCTAGTGTTTTTTAGGATGGGAGGGCAAGATTTGATGTCTGTGATCTCAGGAAAAGGAAGCGTAACAGCAATCCACCTGAAGAGATTTTGTATAATAGTGATTTCTTTTATTTACTCAGAAAATTGAGCCTAGCAAGTTGACATATATAACCATGAAACCATTAAACACTGGGGCTTTATTAATAAAACATATCATATGTACGGTCTTTGGTGGTTGCCATAAAAAAATGACTGCATAACTACATCATTTACATATGTTTTTTTGTTGGTTCAAAATAAGTTTCTTAGGAAGATCAAAAGTCTCTTGATGTATTAGTACATCAGTAGCCAAATGGTCTTGCATCTTGGCTTGACGAAGTTGCCATCTATTTTATTGTTTTTATGAGGAAAATATTAGAAAACTCAACTGACGAAACATGTAGGCCTTAAAATAGTTAGAGTGGTGTATGGTTTATGTTCTTAAAAATAAATAGAAATGATAAATTCATAGCTTTGAATGCCTCAAAATATTTCCCTGCTTTGTCCTGTCATTTAATGTGAAAATCACAGGCTCCTAGGAGTTTGTGGGTCACATTTAACCACTTGCAGTAATTGCCTCCATCACTAGATCATCAGATGCATGAGCAGAGTAACAGCTACTGCCAGCTTCACTGCTACCCTTTCCATTTTCTTTCAGCTTCTTGTCATAAGACTAAGGGTTAGGTAAGTCTACAGGATTGGACAGTTAAAGCTTTTTCTTTTTCTTGCAGTAAAATGACGCCTTGCAGTGTGAGATAAGTCATTGTAGGTGTAAATGTATCCAGAAGTGCCTCATAAATCAGCAATGCAGCAACAGAACGAGTTTGTTCAAAGCTTACTTTGTCGCTGAAAATTCTTCACCTAATTGTAAAATTGAAGCTCAGAGGCAAAATAATGCAAGAGCAAAGTAAAAAATGTGGACCTCATTCCATTAAAAAAAAAAAAGCAAAACATTTTTTTCTTTGGTTTATTTTTTTCTCTAGTTTCGTTTCCTACAACTGTTCCACTAACAAGAGGAGTGGCTTTGTGGGTTTATAGATGCAATTTGTGCTCTCGACACCCTCTAGTGGTCAGGAAGCGCGCAGAGGTGCAGTGTGAAGTTTGATTTAAGAGTTGTGTGCGTGGATTATGTGTGTTTGCAGTCTTTGGCACTGTAAATACATGTTTCATGTACTGTAAGTGTGTGTATGATTGGTTTGTGGCTGGGGAGAGATTATGGTGGATTGCAGAAAAGCAAGATGTGTACATGCTTTGCGCCCCCCTTCCAACACACACACACACACACACACACAGACACACATACACAGAGACACACACACACATACACACACAAACGCCCCTTCCTTTCTTCCTTTTCCTCCTTCTAACTCTCCACATGGAATTTCAGTCATTCTCTTTGGTTCCCTTTGGGCATAGAAGTGTTCTTTCTTTGTGCCCAGAATAAGTGCACATGCAAAATTACTGCCAGATTCATAACACATACATACCAGCCAATTTTGTTCTTACCTCTCTGTGTATGCTAGCGAATCAGAATCATTCTAAATTGACAGGTGTGTGCCCGCAACATGCAATTAGCATACTCCATTTCTCTATATAAGGAAAACTCTTTTGCTTAGACATGTGGCAGTGGTGAAGCAGTCAAGCCTTGAAAAAAAAAAATGGCCCCTGAAGGTAAAAAGAAGAAAAACATTCCTAATGTTGAAATCCAGACAATAGTTTCAGAGGTAGAAGCCAGAAAAGGCAAACTTTTCCTTATAGCGTCTCCTCTGGACGGAGAACTGTAAGCTCTGTTTCAGATGCAGCTTTCTGAATCGCTGTTTAGATTCTCTGTTGCAGATGCAAAGTTCTGAACAGACAGCTTCCCAAAGCTGACAAATGTTTTGAAGGATGCACAACAACACATGCTTGTTTAGGACTGTTTATCGACGCTCTATTCCAGGCCTCTTTCCTGCTAACCGGTGGAACTACTTTGTGTGTAACTACACAACAGCTCCCCTTAGCACTGCATGTTTGTTGACACACCTGGTAAGGGAAGCTGTTTTCTAATGATACAGTAACAACATAGTTCCATCACTTAGCAGCAAGAGTGCTGAAAAAGAGCGTTGATAATGAATCCTAACCAAATGTTTTTCAGCCATTTTTTCCACTCTGTGTCACTGCCCAAAATTGTGTAGTTTGCTGGGCCAGGTGCACTTCATTCAGAAGACAACTTGGCTGAAGCATTCTTGTGACAGGGAGGGGGGTCAAACTTGGAGAATCTGTTACACCTGTATGAAGTAGCAGACACCACTATATGGATAAGAGCCTGAACTATCATTTTACATAGCTAGCTAGCAAATGCTAATTAGTTGGTGATAAACTAAATTGAGCAAAATAATAAGTCAATAAAAGCTTACTGTTAACCCCCTAGCAAAGAATGCATCTGTTCTCCAACCATTGTTTTGAAGACATTTACCCTCTTAGTCTTTGTAAGGAGTAAGGTTGTAGTCAACCAAAGAAAATCTTGGTCGACTGAAGTCCTGAAATTTCAACCAAAACTTGACTAATCGGGGGCGGCGGGAATACAAAAAAAGTTACTATTTTTAGATGAATTAACTGGGCAGTAGCCTACCTGGTAGCCTTGTCCGCCTAAATGAATAAACATAAACAACTAGTATTTGCAGTATATTAAATCGTTTTTGACCTAATTATTTTGCACTGAATGACACACTGGAGTCGGTCGGCTCTGACAGCGTTGCATCACGTGCACCTACGCAATATCATAGCCTATGATTTCTGAAAATAGCACTATGTCAAGCTGCCGTCGTCGCGGGTGTGTGCGCCTGCAGTTATAAAATGATTATTAGACTAAAACTTTGAAATATGCCAATTCTGATATGTTTATACTCAAAACTGATGGAGCAACTTAACGCAGACATGTTAGCTTACCGTTTTTAGGTGATATGCCATGTTGGTTGTTGAGCTGTGATACGCAAACTGTTGTTTGCAAAGTTTGCATTCGACTTTTTTTCCATCTATTTTGGTAAAATGCTGCCACACTGATGACGTCTTTGACATGGTAGAGGACTAAATGTTCATTAAACGTTCTTAATTAAGCAAATATTCGGAAAGCCAGGCCTAATTTTTTCTTCAATTCAGAACATACAGGCCTACCTATCTGTCTCCAGTGGGTTGGGCTAATCCAAAATTGTGAAAACAAGGGGGGTGTTCTGAAGACAGACTGTTACCTGTGAAACAGGGTGTTCTGAAAACACCCCCATTAGCACTTAGTGCTTTACTCCTGATAAAATTAACATGGCAAATAATCGACCAATCAGATTTTGGTCGACCAAGAACGTATCGACCAATAAATCGACCAGTCGACTAACAGACTACAGCCCTAGTAAGGAGGGTGAGTTCAAGGTAGAGAGTTCACAGTAATGCAAGATAGGAAATGGCTAAAGTCCCAGCTTCATTACCATCCCACTTTGTAGCCCTACTGTATTTTCAGTTTGGTAGTGGTAGTTAGTGTGAGGCTGTACACAGCTGTCACTCTCAACAAGAAGGCCTAGGTGCAACTGTTGAACACAAAACATAATTATATTGGTAGGGAAAAGCAAGGAGGCTCAGACATCTGACTGTCTGATGACCGGTCACCATGAAAAGTGCAGCCATGGCCAACTTTCTCTCTTCTGTCCTTCATCAGCAAACTCACTGACTATCCACACAGCAGCCAAGCAAGTTTGCCTGGTTGCTGTGAGGAAAAGAGTGAACTTCCAGTGACTCGGTGGTTGTGTTGCTTACACTGTAGATGGACAGTGAACAGTACACACCTAGACTGTGATCCATAAATGATAAATCTTCTGACAGATTAAAAACTGAGACACAGTGCACCACAATAACAGTTTTCTAGCCTAAATAATTTCAGTTTTGCCAGAGGAATAGAGGTGTTATGATAGAGTAAAGGCTGGTTTGTGCCTCATGTGTGGTTGGCTGTGTGGGAGATGTGCTGTTTGTGTACCTTGGCGTTCATGCTTTTCTCGCTCCTCATGATGACTGTGCTCCCAAACACTCTGCATGCCTCAACAAGAACAAATAAAAATCCATCAGTAGGTCTGCTTCCTCAGCCTTCAGCCAATCCTGGATGGAGGCGCTGCCTCACATTTCAGTGCTGCATGACCTTGCGTGCAACTGGAATGCACCCAGTTGTTTGGGTTGCAAGTAAGTAGTTTTGACTGCACACACACCAGCATGAACCAGCCTGAGAGAGCAGAGGCTCACTGAGCCTCAGTGCTTGGACTACATTAACTTGAGACATTTTCCCTTTAAGAAGTAAATGTTCCTCCTGGGTTAGTTCACTGTCAGTCGGCCACAGCGTGGCTTTACCCTGGGAAAAGGACGAGGGGGAGAGAGCGCATAAAAATGAAGGGAATTAACCCTTTGAAACCTGAACAAACTCACTTGTTTTCTTTCAAAAAATTACTACATATTTACCCTCCAAAATCGAAAAATCAAAATAAATTTACCTTAAAATTGCCACACAATTACAGAAAAAGTACAAAATCAACAAAAAAAAAAAAAAAATGAAAAATTTAAATGACCTCAAAATGACCAGCATAACAGGAAAAATGACCATAAAATCAGTAAGAAAAGCAGGAATTTAGCAAAGAGATTATCAGAAGATGTGAAGCATTAGTGAAAAACAACAAGAAAATGTCTGTGACAGCAAAAACTGAGGATGACATGAAATTAGCAAAAGCCTTTATCAGTAATTAGGGAGGGGGAGAGAGAGAGGGAGAGAAAGCCTTCAGAAGAATGAAGAGTGTTAATAGAGAAAGAATAAAGTGAAGAAGGAAACAAAATAGTGAGAGGATGGTAAGGCAGTGGTTGGTGTGGCTTCATCACTCCACTGTGGGTGTAAACTCCCCTGCCCCCCCTGCTGCCAGCCAAGCAGAGCGCTGCCCACAAAATGGTGACTTGCCTTTTTTTAAGAGGAGAAGAGAAGAAGCAGAGGCATGTGAAAACAGACACAATCCTTTTTTGGTTTAGTGGCTTTGAGAGAAATCATAGAGTAAAGCTCAAAGCAAAAATATACTCTGTCCAAAATGATTCATTAACACAACATTACCATTTTGAACAATGTGATATTATACCACTTCCCCCCCAGCTGTTGTGTAGGACAGTAGTGGTGCTCTCTTCCTCTCATTGTTACTGAGTGCTGGATACTGGCTGGATGCTCCACATGCTAACTGTTAGCTTCCTGCCAGTTAACAGTCTTAAAATAATTGCCTTACACAATAGCTAGAGGGAAAGTGAAATAATATCAAAATTAAAAAAAAATAAATAAATAAAAAAATAAAAATAAAATGATATTATTATATTATATTATTCCTTTGATGTGAGATGTAGTAAAATGGAATGAAAAATAAAAATAAATGTGTATTTGGCTTTGAGCTCCTGCTCAAGTACAAAAGATATAACAATCAACTTACAAAATAATATCAGTCTTGATAAAAATGGACAAGGTGGCTGCTGTCAAAGTGGTTGAATTTGAATATTCAGACTCACAACAAAGTGACTAGTGACTAGATGTTGCCAGATTTGGACACAGCTGACATCACCAAGATGCTTAAAGAAAAGACGAATAAAAATTCTGACCAAGCACATATTGACATCTTAGAACCATATAAAAATATGATGTAAATATGACAGGATGGTCCAGTAGCTCATTCATTGGATATTATGACTGAATAAATGTCAGTAAAACAAATGATGGGCAGTGGTATTTGAGGTCGATCAATCATCCAAATGATCTCAGTGCTTTTCCCGACATCCTCGAATGAGAAGTCATGCCAGCTTGCCAACTTTTCCATGACTGTTACTATCCGTGCCAAACACTGTGCTGATGCTGTGCAGTAAAGCAGCATCAGAGGACATCAGAGCACTCAGGCCGTCTGGGTGAGGGGCTCGGTGCAGACACCCACCTCCCAGCTCCCACCCCAAACACTCACAGATGGGCTGATGGATTAAGGGGCTGTAAGCCAGACTGTTGTGTATTACTATTTGGAAGCTGAGGCACCTACTTTTTGCTGCTCAAAAGTAAATTCCTTTGTATGAGTGGCTTTTGAAGGTGATTATGTAAGGGGGTTGCTATTGCAGGGCACAGACAGGAAACGTGAGAGCCTGCTTTGTACAAATCACAATGTGTGTTTGGCTAATGTTTTTTGTTTGTTTTCTTGGAGGCTAACAATGCATAATATAATGATGCTGCATTTTTGATAGCTTTCAAAAAAAGTAATACATTTTCCCTCTGTCTAACTTTTCCCTGTGTTGCATTTTTAAAGAGTAACAACACTAAATCACGCAAGGCAGAACATTTCTGCTACACTGCCCTCTAGGGGTTGAAACCTTCAGGTAGGTTGCACTTCTGGCCACACCCAATCAGTGATGTCAGAGCAGGTATTTTTTAAAGATTATCATTATTATTATCGTTGTTGTTATTTTTCTGTTTCTTTTTTTGGCATTTCTGCTTCATTTGATAGCGACAGTAGACAAAGACAGGAAAGGAGGGGAGAGAGGGGGGATGACTTGCAGCAAATGGCTCAGCTTGGTGTCAAACCCAAGCCACTGGACTTAATACATGGCACATACTTTATCAGGTGAACCACTGGGTAATAGAGAATAAGATATTACAAAATGCAAGAAAATTCATTACATTTCGTGTTCAAGATTTTTTTTCTTCCCAAAATTCAGGTGTCATTGCATAGTAGAAGGGAAATTTGTTTGATTTTGTAGTCATCACAAAATGTCAGATTATTACATAATGCATTGTTGCATGCCAATATCCTTGTATTTTTGTATAAATACATAAATAACTAAATCAAATGCGCAAAGAAATGTAAGGAAAAATCATGTGATTGCACTTTTCCAAACTGTTATAAAGCTGTGCTCATGGAGGAGCATCCACAGTATCACAGCTTAATGAAATTGCAGCAGATTAGCCATTATTTTGGTAAAAGACCAATATTTACCCCATATACCTGCAAAACTATATTGATCCAACCCTGCTGATAACTCTTAAAACAAACAACCATTTTAGGTCAGCATGAATGTTTGATCTTTGGGCTTTGATTGATGGCTTTGTGGTGTATTTTACACAGAAATGGTCAGAATCACCTTCTCTTCTCCGGTTTTCTTCATGGATTTAGCACACCCGCTTTCACCACGCTGCTGGTAACTGTCAATGCAACCAACAACGTTCTTCATTTTTTCACAGCAATGAATGCAAATCCTGCAACTTTTCTAAATACTGTAATCTAGATGATTAGTGAACATGCTGGTGATTATGTTTTATTGCTTATTTATCTAGATCACCATTCTAAAGTGTGTGAACGACTCAAATGCAAGGATGTGCTTTGATGAGGTCTCATGTGGTACGTGTAATTCAAGGGTGTGGTAACTGTTGAGATGGAGGCAGCGTTTGTAATCACGAGTCATGGCAGTTTTGACTTGTGATTACAGAGTGAAGCTTTGCCTTGGTCTGAGTCGCTCTTGTTTCCTACCTAATACACTCATTCTCTATCTCTTTCCTCCAGCTGAATGAGGAATTTAGAGAATCCATGTGCTGAGTCAAACTGAATGTTAAGTGAGTATATTAAG
This sequence comes from Myripristis murdjan, assembly GCF_902150065.1. Taxonomy (NCBI): domain Eukaryota; kingdom Metazoa; phylum Chordata; class Actinopteri; order Holocentriformes; family Holocentridae; genus Myripristis; species Myripristis murdjan. The sequence continues at coordinate 3,450,050 of NC_043988.1, forward strand.
AGGACACATTATTGCCTGGTGTGGGTGGACATACTTAGAGTTGTCCTCTTGTGATCAGATCACCTAAGATGCATGATACTGCCAGGTGGAAACAGGGCCATTCTTCTCGTTTGAGAACATACTCTTCATTACCCTAAGGGAACAGTTTGACTCAAAAAAAAAAAAAAAAAAAAAAGAATACATTGACTTTGTCCGAGTTGTTCTCTTACCCCAAGTATAATCTATCCATCCACAGAGTTTGTGTCATTTTTCACAGAAGTAGACCCTGTAACCAAATAGCTAGGTCCTTTATGGGCCTCCAAGGGGGAAATAATTTTCACAGCCTGCTCATGGAAAAATAAATGAATTTAATGACCAACTTAACAATGGCTAGACAGACGCTATTAGATGTACAGCTGACATGATAAAGTAAGTGTATGTTGTGTGTTTGTTTACCCACCTATTCCTATCAAGAGTCATGAGGGGCTGGATCTTATCTCCATGCACACAGGCCATAAGGCAGGGACACACTCTGCACAGGGTAAATATAGATAGACACTCACATTCATGCCTCAGGGCCTGTTCTCCCTATGTTCTCCAGGGGTTCCTGGAGAACATGGGGAGAATTTACAAGTCCCATGCAGAAAGCAATGTTTTTATACATCATGATTGTGAAGTTAGCAGCTGACGTGGGTGAGTAATTCACTAACCAGGCGCAGGCTGCCTTAAAGCTATATGGCAGGACTATATGAGAATATCACTACTTGGCATTCCAGTTCAAAAGAGATTAAACTAGATACTTCAGACCTGCAGATGGGTGGCAAATGAAAGAAAAAAAACAACATAGGCACAGGTTTATGTTGAGTCCATGGTTTGATCCACTTGACCCCTTAGAGGGAAGGTTCACTGCAAATCAATAAAGTTTTTCTGAGTGATCATCTTTTTCCGATGATGAAACATCGTCTCCTCCAGGATGTCAACGTTCCAGTCCACAAGGCACGAGGTCCCACTGAATAGTTTGATGAGGATGAAGATGATGTAAATAATAATTATAGTAATTATCTTTATTTATAGAGACAAGTCATAAATAAAACAAGTCATAAACTCATCAGGTTTTAAAAACATTTTGAAGTATAAAGACCAATAAGATGGATAAGACAGTGTGCGTGGCCTTCACACTCACCACATCTCAACCCAGCTGGACTCCTATGGGATATTTTGGACTCCACCACCATCATCAAAACACCAAATGAGGGAATATGTGTAGGAATAATGATGTTCCATCACTCCAGGAGAGTTCAAGAAACTATGCCAAGGAGCACTGAAGCTGTTCTGGTGGCTCGTAGTGGCCTGACACCTCACTAAGACATTTTGAGTTGGTTTTGCCTTTCATTTGTCACCCATCTGTTTGTCCATGTTTTCTTTAAAAAAAAAAAGTCACCTAGTAAAAAGGATGCTGCAGACCTGTGAGTTTGATCTTGTCTCTGCAGCTAATGTCCAGCAGATGTCACTATACACTAAAGCTATGGTCCACTGTGACTACTGCTCAGTCCAGCAGCTCTCCTGTTGCCTGGCTTAGGGGCAGTCACACTGTGTTGGGTTGTTTTAGAATGTTAGTGGACACCATCCCATTGTTGTATGACTCAGCATCAAAACAAAGGATGAAGTGCCTCTTAATTCCCTGAATGTGAGTCCACATGCTGGTGGAATATCCTCATTAGCTGCTCCACGTTTGGGCTTCTCATCCACAATTACTGTACTTCTATCTCTCTATTCACTTACATAGCAAAACACCCCCAAAAACAACACTTTTAGCACATAAATTAACCCGATCAAACTGGGTTATACCAAACGGCTTGACAGTACTTTCACAAATGATTGTAATCACATAAAAATTGTTACTGGGACTGTTTTTATATTGACATAATATTCTTTGTTTGTGTTTATTTATGTGCTAAAAGTGTAGATGTGGGGCTTTTATGTTGTTAATACAGTGCTCTGAATTAGCAGCCCAATGTATACTGTATATAGACAGGTTGTAGTGATGCTTATGATTACAAATCATTGTTCTCAGTTAAACTAAAGTCAAAATGTTGCCCTTTTGCTTTTTTTTATTGCCTCTGGACTCCCTTCAAGGACTCAGTATACAGTATAAAGTTGGGTGGGTACATATTTATTTGAAACAGAAAAAGAGACAGAGACAATAAAAATAAAAACACAAAAATGAGTCATATGCTTCTGCTTTGAAGGCAGAATAGCATAAGTTCCCTGTGTGAGTGTGTGTGTGTGTGTGTGTGTGTGTGTGTGTGTGTGAGAGAGAGAGAGAGAGAGAGAGAGAGAGACGATGGTTGTCTACAGAAGAAAACTGTAGTAATGACAGGAATTACGGCCGTTTGATGGGATCTGGCTCCTTTTCGAGAGCTGGCCGGCTCTTTTCATTTTTAGGTAAGCTAAGTATTTAATTTTTGTATCATGTTATTAGGCTACCATTCTTTTATTCCTTTTTTGTGGCTTAAAACTCGTAGAATCAAACATTATAGGAATAGAAGGTTGTTCTGAGCTGCTGAAATATGATCAGTCTTGCAGCCACAGAGGTGGTTGTGTTTTGTTGTGTTTGTCCTCTCTTTATTGCTCTATTCTATATATAACTGTAACGGAACTACGCGGGAACAAATCACCACAAAGTGTTATCAGAGACAGTATAATACACTCAGTGTCCACTTTATCAGGTCCACCTGTGCAGTCTAAGGCAGTTCGGTGCACCAGAGCTGCCATAAATTCTACCTTTTAACAAAGGTTATCATGTTCTCATGTTCAGTTTTTGTTGACATTGTGGAAAATATGCAAATTTAATTCTGTGTTTTTTACTGAGGTTGTAGTTTGTCTTGTACTGGAGTACATAATATTGAGAAGTGTATCTCATTTTTTTCCTCTCTATTTATATACATAAGGGGGACAGAATATTAGAAACACCCCTCAATAAAATACAGTCCAGTCCAACAGCAGCACTATGAGCTCAATGCCAAACATAGAACTGAATGAACACCTGAGAGAAAAGCTGAGCATTATAGAGCGCAGGAAAGGAAACTTTATGGCACAACAGGTGGAATGGATTGGATTAGATTGTACAGGTGGAGTTGATAAAGTGGCCACAGAGTGTACATATTGTCATCATCATTCTTATCATCATCATTATATCCTAAAAACAGAAAATTCTTGTTGGCTAAATCGGCAAAAGCTCTCGCTCAGCCAACCAGAATCCTTAAGTCAACCACGGGTGTGCATTTTGCCCAGATAAGAGCTCGACTAGGATTCATAATAAGTATTTTTAAAGGACTCTAAGCCAGACGACTCGGTTCCTGTCGTTGAGTCGTTCAAAGGAGTCGATTCGTCCAAGGTAGACACATGAGCATGAGTGCGGTGGAAGCGGCGGGTAACAGATGACACGGGCAGCAGGGCTCCAGCAGCCTCCCCGCCCTGCGCGCTGTGGCTTGTCGCTGCAGGCTGCCTCGCCTCGCCTCGCCTCACCTCGCTGCGGGGATTAAACCGACCGGGCTCACGGGACCTGTCAAATCTGTTTACAGCACATTAAGCCGCTCTCACTCTGAACCAACTCCGGACAGGACTGGAAAACACCGCTGGGTTGTTCCAGACGAGACCCGCAGGTGGGCCGACGCGGGCTTGCCTCTGAGGAATGTTTGTGCGGCTCAGACCGGCAGCGGTGCGAGCAGCCGGGCAGGCACCAACACAGACCGAGCTCCGCCACAGTTAAGGGAGGAGACCATAGGTAAGGAGGCATGGCCGTGAAAACTTTTAGACTCTCGCTGCTCTCAATGGCTGAATCGTCGCTCAGAGGAAACACAGTTTAGAGAAAGTGACTGTGATGTGATGATTTGCTGGAGTGCCAGTCAGGCTCTATAAGGTTGTTAACGTGTTTCCATCTGTATGATCGCTGGTACCTGCCGTCTACAGGCCAGTGTTACACTTTGTCTCGTGTAGGGTTATCAGGTGATAAGCGCGTTCATGACAGTACGGTTACCATGGAGATCATGACGCTCAAACAGTGAGCTGTCCTGCACGGTGATCCAGGGAATGAGAACGCAGCCGACTGACTGATTGTAATAAACACCCGGCATATGTTTGGAGATATGTTTGTATCATAAACAGGATTTGTGTCAATCTGCTATGAGCTTAAGATAATGAAACCCTTTATTATTGTTATTATTATTATTATTATTATTATTATTATTATTATTATTATTATTATCATTTTCAAAAATCTTACTTTCGGCTATGAAGGTGCATTTTGTGTCGTTAGAAAGTGTAGAATGTCGTCTATTACGTAAATACTTGATGACAGTAGTAATGATCTAATAATAATAATAAGATGATGTTGATTATTATTAATATAGTAAAACGTCTTAAATGAATCCTAAAAACAATACAGGAAAAATAGAGTAAAAAAGATTCTCTCATTTTTAAAGATAAAAATCTATTATCAGAGTGTCTTCATAGTCCAAAGCATATATGTATGTAGGTCTATGTCTGTCTATCTGTCTGTCTATGTGTCTATTTGGTCATCTGTGTATCTCAAGTATTAGAAAAAAATATATATATTAGAAAATATATATTTTGAAATAAAGAAAATTTTCAGGCAAAATAAAATCTCATCTTTGATGGGTGTCAGATGATTAAAGTTGACTTGGTAACTGTATATTATTAGCGGTATTTTTATATTTCCTAAAGAGTAAACACAATGACAATGGCATTAGTTTGAGTCACTGATCAAATCTGATTTGATGATTACACACCAGTGGGCCTACTCTAACCACAGTACAACTTTACACAACCCACAAATTACACAACAGGAGCTGTGGTTTGCAGAACAACAATAGGGCAACTATATAACTTGTATAACCGAGATGAAGCAGGCTTTCTGGAGAGTGCTGAGCGTGGTGAAGCAGCCTCGGTGGAATTCAGGTTGCAGGGGTGACAGCCAGAGGAAAACCACTGTGAGTCTTGGATGGTTCAGGGCTCACCTTGGAGCTCCAGTGCTGGACAGGGGTTCAGACTGACCCAGCCACACAAAGTACACAAACACAGCTTGCATAGGTGTGTTTTCCCACCTTGATGTGTTCATCGCAGTCTGCAAAATCTGATGCTTGAGTTCTGCCACGCTCACCAAAAAAAAAAGCTCTTGAAAACAGTTTTGAAGACAGACTTTGTAGGCTTTGGGAAGACAGCTCCAGTTAACCAAAACAACAACGGGGCTCGAACTCTAAAATGCAAAGCGATTTGCAATAACTATTCAAGTGGCAAAATTTGGCATGCAATGGCTAAACTGATCTTTGGCTTGTGGCGTTTCTGGGTGGCTTTGCACTCTTCTTAGTTTAATGTTTCTTTGCTGGTGAGCTTTCAGCACTTAGAAAAAGTGAAAAGACAACACCCGAAATGCAGTAAACAGGCATGAGCAGTTGGCTAGGAGCCAAGGAGAATCAAGTGGAGAAAAAGCAAGCAGCAAAGAGCAAAGATGAAGAGTTGGAAAACTTTGAATAGTTTAGTAGGCGCGTTTTGAACAAAAGAGGATACTTGGCACTCTTTTGAAGGAATGCCCTGCTTACTAATTATTCTCTCCATGTAAAGAAGAAAAGAATCTTGCCTTCAAATGAGGAAAAATAATTGCATTTGTGTCTATCTGGGCTGAATACTTTGAGGCCTGGATCTTCTCATTTCTGTTGTTGGCATATCACAAAAATCTGGAGGCAAACACATATGAGTTGCCTAGTATTAATAACTGAAATGAATACAAAATAAAACCAATTAAACCGTCATCTAATGAAGGTAATCATATTGTTAAAAATCTGAAATCAAGCTTGTGACTGGTAATCAAACCATAAATTGAAAAAGATTTGTTTGCTAAAGTTGTAACATTTAGCAGTGCTATTTTTTGTTCTCTTGCTTGTTTAATCATTTATTTGTGATAGGCCCTAAAACATGGTGATTGACAAATAGATACCAGATTCGGTCAGTTTGCAGTGTTGTTGAACAGTATCCTGCTTCATTTGTTTCTGTTCAAAACAAGAACAGGATAGGTGTGAGGCACTGACATGCAATCTTTTGGCAGGGTTGCTGGGGGGAGGGGACACACACGATGTCTTAGCTTGGAATGATAATTGTTTGCCTTGAGACTCAGAATATGGTGACTACCCAGGAGAGGAATCATTTGAAGAGCTGATCAAGTGGAGACAACGTACTCTACCCAATGGGTTGGGCCAGCTTCAGAAAAAAATTTAGAAATTATGTTTGGGTTCAGGCCAGATTCGGTCACATTGCTGTTATTTTACTGAAAATCTATGGTGTAAAATGAATAAAAATGATGGCCCTGCTGTCTGTTGGAGTTTATGTGATGAAGACTAAGGCAACACAGACAATTTCAGGCGGTAAATGTTCCTAAGTGATGGAGGACAGGCGAAATCTCAGGCTCAGGTTGGGTTCGGACACAAAAAAAACAATGCCTGTCAGGTTCAGGTCGAGCTTAGTTACTATGCTCTCGGGCTTGGGTTGGGTTTCGGCAAAAATATGTGGCCCGATCTGCACTCTAATGTCCGCTGGGTCAGTTCCTATGGGTAGCATTTCCTATTAGCTTAGCATAAAGAGTTGAAGTCTATGGGAGTCATTAACCTAGCTCGGTCAAAGTGAAAAATCAAACTGTACAGCAACTTTGAAGCAGTCTTATTTACACAGTGTGTCATGAGTATTTGAAATACATGACTTGGGATTAAAAAAACAAAAAAAAACAAACAAAAAAAAATAGGAGAGGTTTTAGGAGTGTAGGAAGATTCAGCACACATTAACTTCTCTTAAAATTCAATTTTTTAAATTATTATTATTATTATTATTATTATTATTTTTAAGATGTGTATTTCAAAGGAATTAATAGCCATATAATGGTTGTGGGTATAGAAACTTTACTGAACCTTTTAGTTTTACAAATGGGCCCCAAGTATAAAATCATGAAGCATGTTTTCTCATTTTAAGCAGCATCATTTAGAATTGCCTGTTATTTAAAGCTGCTAGGTGGTGGAAGCAGTTTGTTTTGGGACCTCCAAAGCACTGGAAATGCGCTTCAGTCTTAAAAAGCCGTACAAACCCTGACGCAAGTATGGTGTTGTTCCACTACAGCTTGCTAATGCTGTCCTTGCCCATTTCTGTGTAGAGTGAGTGTGTCAGCCATAGTGGAGAAGGAAGGATACAGGCTCTAGGCAAACATGGAGCACAGTATTGTCTTTAAGGTTTGTCTGCTCTCAAGTTAGAGGACTTTCTGAATGCATTCCCCTGAGGGGAATTGCGGTAGGCACCATTTCCGCTGTCCTGCCTCTCTTTGTTTAAAATACTGTCGAGCAAAGTAGTTCCTGTGGACGGTTACCCCACCAAACTGAGGAATGCCTTTACCAGAGCTGCAGTGAAGGATAGCTATGTTTTGTGGCATAAAATCTTTCTGCATATGCACTCCATGCATCACAAGGAACATCCCTGGAATGCAGTGTTTAACACTGATTTTCTTACCCACGGTTCAGTATTTACTTTAAAATGCTTTAAATGAATACAGAAATAACCATACCAATAAAGATGTTATCATGTTCTTAAAGGTGTCAAACATTTTTAGACCTGCCCAACCCGTTAAAATATAGGAAAAATAATGTATAATGTATTTTTGAATATATCTATACATCTATATCTATCTATCTATCTATATCTGTATATCTATATCTGTATCTATATCTCTATATATCTATATATACATGCATATATATATATATATAGAGAGAGAGAGAGAGAGAGAGAGAGAGAGGTACATAGATATAAATAGATATTACATGTTTCTTTGGTAAAGAAGATCATAATGCATCCTCTAATTTAGTTGTCTGCATTGGTGTCTGCCACCATTGCTGAATGGTCTCAACTAGAGCTCTCAACTAGAAATATATCCTTGAGTTGTCCAAATCCCTTTGAAATGTGCATTTTTTCCTTGGCAGGAAAAAATAACAATCAGAGTTATCTGGGGTGTGACATGTGGAGCATGCTTTTGCAGCAGCTCTTGCTTAATCTCTAAATACCTCAGGGAAAATAACCACATTACACAACAGCTCAGAAGAGTTGGGTTAAATGGATAGGGAGCATTCCTGGGACAGATAAGTTCCGAATGTGAAGTTGCCAGATGTGCCAGGCCAGCAGCTATCTCGTGTCAGGTTCCTGTTCTGGTGCATGTGTGAATACTTTGATGGAGAATGAAATGTTGATTTGAGGGAACACCTCTGATACGGTTTAATTTTATTTAACATGCAGGGGTTCAGTGGGAAACAGTAAATGTTGACGATCCACATATGTTGTGCATGAGATGTGCATCAATTATAGACAGTCGTTAAAATGGACAGTTGACTCTTTTTCAGAAATTTGACATTATAGGGTGGACTATCTCTTCAAAAAAAATTTTTTTTCTATGTATGTAAAGTGTTCTGCCCTCACAGTCTACAAGCATTTACAAATTGAATCAGCTGCAACACACACACCTGTTGACACTTTCTTTCTCGACAATGAATCACACCGTTTTGTTGGTCAGATTATTTTTGGCCTCTCACCATTGTCTGCTACTCCGTTTGGGAATGTAAGCAAATGCTTTGTTGGAAGGTTACATCAGTGCTGTCAAAGTCACCAGCCAGGACAGGGGGTGGCGGGGGTGGGATAGGGGTTTTGTTCAACCACAAAGTTTAGCAAACAACAGCGAACTGCCACTGTGACCCGTCTGTTGGGAGTCAGAATGGTCAGGGAATAGGATTCTGCTGGAGGAAAGCTTTTGGCTCATAAAACACAAGAGCAGAGTTCAAGGTGTGTGCTCGCCTACTTTCTTTTAATTACCTTCAGAGAAAAGTAATCCATTTGCTGAATCATGGGGTTTTATGGCATTCCTTTTTAATGATTGTGTGAGTGTGTAATGATGTGGATGTTTTTTTTTTTTTTTTTTTAGTGCATGTTTCAGTGACCGCTCTGAGTGAAGTTTGGTAATGATGTGGATATGTGCATCTCATGGGCATTGGCCAGAGCAGTGTGAATAACATATGTATTTTATGATCAATGATTTCACTATAGGAATCTGCAATTTAAGCTTGAAAAAAAAAATCTAGCTATGGAAGGCCATCTTGTATGCATGCCGGCATTGCAGACCCTTGAAAAATGTCTCCATAGAATCCTACATAATTTTTCTTTATTGCAGTCATTATTTTTTCTGCCTTAGAAACTGAAAAAGAGTCTCAGCTTTTGCAATTACAGCGATGATTAACCAAATTTGAGTCAGCAAAACCCTGGGGAAATTTGCTTGTAGTTGTGAATAAAGATGGTTATGCAAACTCAATTTAAGCTTTACCAAAAGCATTTTCTGCCATTAAGGATGTTCTGAAAGCCCTGACGAGGCTTACTACACTACAGTTAGCATGTGAAGCTTGACTGTCATGAAGTGGGCTTAGAAGAGAGCACTCCAATGGTGGGGAGAGACAGGGCAGGCACATTTAAAACAAGTGGAACTATGTTAAGCCCAGTCTTTTATTTGCTTGATGTTTGATTTTCAGAGAAATATAATTTAAAACAGTACATTGTATTGGATGATATAATGATTAAGTTGTTTGGCAAGGTATTATTGAAGGCTATGAAGCACTAAATAAAGCCTTATGTATTTATGTGTGCTTCAGCTCACTGTGTTCCAGTGCATACCAGCCGTTACACTAGTGATCTACAATAGGGCTAAGTAACCTGTTCAAGATCCTTGTAGAAACACAAAAAATTCCTGAGTGGAAAAAAGGTTCCAATTTTAGCCCCGATCTTGTTTTCCTTTATTTACCAAGGGTAGGTCTTCCTCAGTACTAATGTTGTTTTCCACAATTCCCTGCTTCACACAGTTGCACTTATTCACACCTACGAGCATCACATGATTTTTGAGATGAAACAGCAGGGTCAACACAGGTGTGATTAATAATATTAATTAGGACTCCATTCCATAGACAGTCATAGCTCAAGCTTTCATCTTGTTTTCTCCCAGGAAAAAAGTGTTGTTGAATACTTATCGTAATAAATTTATTAACGAAATCAACACTGCTAGGGACAAGGGTTTTATTAATATCTCTGATGTCTGAGCCCGTTATTAATGACAATATCATCCCTGTCTGCCCTCTTCACAGTTACCTGGCTGACCAGTGCTGGAATGGCGGCTGTATCTACCTGATAATGCTGCGGCGAATCAAGCGAAAGGCTCCACTCGCTCCATGTAATGGCACCGCCACTGTTTCTGTTGCTGATGGGATCGGCGGCTACACAGAACAGCAGTGTAGCGGTGCCTCCTCAGAGCCACCTGCCAGCCCGCTGCAAAATGGGAAACGGACACGCAAGTTTGGCGTCATATCCCGGTCGTCCTTCAATCGAGACAGCAAGGATAGCAAAGATAGCAGAGATTCTGAATCTCTGAGCAGTTACCATGGCTGCAACTCTTTTGTCTCCATTGATGCAGAGGTCCTTCCTCCAGAAGCGGACACCAGCTCCATCCTGTCAACAGATGGATCCACTAAGGAAAGTTCAGCAACAGACACCTTACCTCATATGAAACTTGTTCCTCATCCCCCACACAACAGGGGGACTGCCACCTTACCTACGAAGTCTCACAGTCGGTTATCCGAATGCAAAGTGGATTCACTCAGCAGCGAGACATCAAGCCAGGTAAGACACAGTCCAGAAGCCCAGACATGCAGCTTACAAACCAGCATGTCCAGACAATGTGCCAAAAGTGATAGCATACAACTCTGAAATATACTGACATGAAAAGATGTCCAAGAAGCTGAAACAGTTTTGAGATAAAGTGTAAAAAGTAGCTCTTTTGATGGCAGACTCCAGTGGCAGAATTTGCTTCATACATACACTTCATACATACACTACCAGTCAAAGGTTTGGACACACCTTCTCATTTAATGTATTTTCTTTATTTTCATGACTATTTACATTGTAGATTCTCACTGAAGGCATCAGAACTATGAATGAACACATGGAATTATGTAGTAAACAAAAAAGTGAGAAATAACTCAAAACATGTTTTAGATTTTAGATTTTTCAAAATAGCCACCCTTTGCTTTGATTACTGCTTTGCACACTCTTGGCATTCTCTCAATGAGCTTCAAGAGGTAGTCACCTGAAATGGTTTTGCTGTCTTGAAGGAGTTCCCAGAGGTGTTTAACACTTGTTGGCCCCTTTGCCTTCACTCTGCGGTCCATCTCATCCCAAACCATCTCGATTGGGTTTAGGTCAGGTGACTGTGGAGGCCAGGTCATCTGCCACAGCACTCCATCACTCTCCTTCTTGGTCAGATAGCCCTTACACAGCCTGGAGGTGTGTTTGGGGTCATTGTCCTGTTGAAAAATAAATTCTGGTCCAACTAAACGCAGACCGGATGGGATGGCATGTCGCTGCAGGATGCTGTGGTAGCCATGCTGGTTTAGTGTGCCTTCAATTTTGAATAAACCCCCAACCCCCTTCAAAAATATACATCACAGCAGTATGGAGGCCAACCTAGGACAAAGTATGTGAAGATCAAGTTTTAAGTTTCAAGATTGTTAATGGGTTTTGAAATCACACAGTGCAGGTTGAATAGCATGCTCAGTTTCATTTACAGTTCTTCAGCGCAGGTCCGGTTAGTTAGCTCTGTCAGAATACAGCCATCTCCACCTAGTTGCACCTTCACATGAGTCATTTTAATGAAACTGAGGATGATATTAACAGCCCAGTGTGGGAAATAGAATGTCATTATTATCACTTAATGCACATAAATTAGACTTGCTGTATCCCCTTAGTCAAATGATCCACAATGTCTCAGCTTGTCAAAGAACAGCCAAGATCCCAGCTACTTTGTTTCTCCCCGTATTTCCTGTTCTGTTGCCTCCTACATTTTCCTCTCTTTTTAAACTTCTTCAGTGCCTTCTGTTCAAATAAAATATGATGCTGATCCAGCCAGGAAGGGATAAGGCTGACACATAAAAGCCAGGCCAAAGCCTCCCCAGCTTCTTTTTTAATTGAACACTTTTCATGTGGATCGATTAGCATCTGAAAGGAGTCTTGTTCTCCATCTTCTATTCAGTAAAGAGCTATTGTGGAGAGAGGTGACCGTGTGCTCAGCACCAGAATTGAGAATATAAACCCAAGCATTATTTTTACCAATCAGAGAGAGAGAGATATATCCAATGTGAGAGAGAACATGGTATTTCTAATGACACAGCATAGTCATAATCATTAATCTAATTTTCTTGTGCCTTTCCACCAGTTTTGTTCACAAATTTCATGGACAGGATTGGAAGATACAGTTAAAGATTAAAGAGCAGTGATTGTCAACTGACAGCCCACAGGTCCCTTCCCACTTGCCAAAGGTTGCCATCCAGCCTGCAGAATATTAATGAATTCAGAAAAAGTGAGGAGAAAAAAAATGTGTTTTTTAGGATAAGTAGCATTTTTTTCTTCTTATATAGAAGCGATACCAAAAATAAGTGAGAGAGAAAAAGTTTTATTAGGAATGATTTATTGACCCCAAATACATGTGTTCAACTAGTGGGTTGTCAAGACAATATGAATCCACCAGTCAGCTTATTATTAATTATCTGCAACAGTTTTTTTTTTCACTTACACAATAACATTAACTCATAATAATAACAAAACCTTCTCAGTCTCATGCCTGACAAATAATTCAAAAGGCTTTTTGTCCTGAAAGTGTTGTCCACCAACTAGGACACTGCGTAAAAGTGTCAAAACCGGTTAAAGTTGATTAAACTTTCCTGCCAATCAGGACTGCATTCTGTAATTACGTGTCCAGAATTAGTTTACAGATTTGAACGGTCACCCCTCAGTGAACTGCCTCTGTGGAGGAGGTTTGTGCTTTACTGAGAGCATTTTCTAGTAAAGTATCTAGTCATTGTTATGGATTTCCCATGTTTTTTTGTTTTGTCTGTTCACACTGACTTAGACTAGTAAAAATTACCTTAATTTCGTGAAGTGAAAATATTAAACAATAAAAGCCTTATTAGGCCTAAATAGATTTTAATTTTGTTATTTGAAAGTCTGGCTCCACAGTGTCTCTCACTCTGGCCCTTGGACCAATGAAGTTGATGACACCTGTTACAGGGTGTCCATTACGGTGACCCTAGGTTTAAGACTGTTTGCAGATGATGCAATCCTGTTGGCCTCAACAAGTCGTAACCTCGAGCATGCATTTTGGCAGTTTGTGGCTGGGTGTGAAGCAGTTGGGATGACCATCAGCACCCCCAAGTCCAAGGCCATGGTGCTCTGTACGATTCAGGGGGTTACCACTCCAAGTTAGTGCCTCAAGTGGAGGAGTTCAAGTATCTTAGGGTCTTGCTCACAGTGAGGGTAAAATGGAATGGAAAATCGACAGATGGATTGGCAAAGCAGCTGCAGTAATGCTGTTGTTGTACCAGACTGTCGCGTTGAAGATGGAGCTGAGCCTGAAGGCAAAGCTCTCAATTTACCGATTGATTTTTGTCTCAACCCTCACCTATGCTCAAGAGCTTTGGGTAGTGACCAAAAGAATGAAATTGTGGATACATGCAGCGGAAATGAGCTTCCTTCACAGGATCTCTGGGTGCACCCCTAGGGATAGGCTGAGGAGCTCAGACACCCAAGAAAAGCTCAGATCAGAGTCACTGCATTGAAAAGGAGCCAGTTGAGGTGATTCAGGCATCCAATTAGGATGCTTCCCAGATGTCTCCCTGTAGACGTGTTTAAGGATGTCTAACTGGAAAGAGACCTCAGGGCAGACCCAGAACACTCTGGGGGACTACACAGTGGGTATGGCCAGGGAAAAGGATGTATATGCTGTAATCAAGCTATTCTGGAGCCAGAGAGATCATAGCATATTAGCTAACACTGACTAACATGAGAAAGTGGATGATAAAGTTATAGATGCTGCTACCGACTTTTTAAAAAAAAAAAAAAAAAAAAAAAAAAAAAAAAAAAAAAACCACTCAGCAGAACAACGTTGTGTGCTGAAGGCATTTCTGAGAGGGGAAGATGTTTTTTGCATTCTGCCAGTGGGATTTGACAAAAGTTCAATTTATCAACTGTAAAGGGCCTCCAGTCTGTTTGTTAGAATCAGCCTGACTTCACTGAATTCTTGGTCCAAATGTTTGTTTGTTTTAAAGATTATTTTTTGGGCCATTTGGCTTTATTAGACAGTCACAGTGGAGAGAGACAAGAAAGATAAGGTAGAGATAGTGGAGGACATGTAGCAAAAGTCCTCGGCTGGATTCGAACCTTGACTGCAGTGGTACATGCTCCATCCAATGGGTTATCACAGCACCCCTGGTCCAGATATTTTTCATCTGTTTTTTGGAAATGTAGAGAAATTATTATGACACCATTAGGAACAAATTGACTTGGCATAAATAGCACCAAGTGACAACATTGACTGACATTTTGTAGGTGGCGAAAGTTGTGAAGTGGGACTGATTTGCAGTAGTCCTGTAAATTGGATAAAGCAGCTACCACCATCAACTGAAAGCTACTACACAGCAGCTGGACACGAGAGTAGCTAGTGATTGGTTAGCATGATTCAAATCCCTCTGCCCACAGGAATCTGTGGCAGTTTCAGACTGAATAATGCAGTGGAGATGGAATGGTCATTCAGTCTGAGTATCAGGCTATGCTTTGCTGGCACTACAAGAAAGAAAGTGCCACAGCCAAGCTGTGATTTAATATAATTTAATGACTCTGGAGCCCTGGAGGTGATACATAATTCTGCATTTATGGCACAATATTGTCACAGTTTAAAATTGTTTTGAACTACAATTTAGTAGCCCATGACAGTTGATCATGTTCTAGTCTTGTCCATGGATTAAATGCATGAAAAGGCAGTGGCTTTGAGAAGGAACAGTTAATCAGTGCTTTATAAAGTGTGTCACCCAGTTGTATTTTTCAGTCACAACAACTGATAATAAATAGTTTGATGTCTGCTTGTTTCTGCTCTTTTTCAGCCCAGGGAGGGAAGCCGCATCTGGAAGATGCACATGGTGAAAAGCCAGGAGGGCCTAGGCATCCAGATCACCGGGGGCCGTGGCTCCAAGCGCTCCCCCCATGGCATCATCATAGCCCATATTGAAGAGGGGGGTGCCGCCCACAGGTAAAAATGGTTATGAAGGGAAAAGAATGCAGCCGTTCTGATAGTGAGAACATTGTCAATGGAATCCTCTCACAAAGCTGGAATTATATTTCTGCAAAGATTCACACAAATGTCAATGTGGAGGTACACAGAAGGGTTTTATTGGTAACTGTAATTGGCTATGGTGGTCTTCTCTCTGCCATACGATTTACAGCCACCCTGTTGTTTTTTCCATGTTTTAGCTTTAATAGATTTCAGTATCGGTCCAATAATAAGCCCATCCTCTTTGGTCCTTTGCCCCTTCAACTTCAGTCAAAGCATCTCTGAAATTGTACTTTATGCAGATAAACGTATCCAAATATCAGATCAGTGGTGCAAGTGCCTCTGACTCTGCTGTTAGCACCATGGCCAGAGAAAAAGTTTATTCAGAGCAGAGACCTTGAGAGAGAGATACTTTTTTCTCTGGGCAGTTAGCCCAATGAGAGAATGTATAAAAATGACTGCTCAGTTGATAGGTTTCACACTATTTGCTGTTAATCTGCCATCTACAGTATAGACAATTTCGGAATAACTAAATCTTATAAATTTGGGATCACTGAGACTACATCTTACAAAATACAGGTCTGAGGCCTGATGTGTATCAATTTGGGGGACTTTGACACTAAAAAGGTTGAGAGCGGCTGCTCTAAAGCTCTGCTGGTGGCTGGAAACTGCATTGAACTTCCATGTTCACACTGGGAAGAGTAGAGATGGATGTAGAGAGGCTGATCTTGACTGTAGAAAAGTGTCTGCTTACGTATGATGTTTCTAGCACAATTTGCAAGAGCCTGAACAAAAAAGAAGCATGGGTGGAAATGGCAAGGATTTTAAATTCCAATATTTAATGTACAGACAGGCGATCACTCATTTTTGTCAGGTCAAAGATGGGAAGATGGGAAGTGTGTAGATGAGCAAAACTTAGAACTTACAAAAAACTGGTTCCTGTTTTTTGTGACTGATTTTTGATGCTGTTGGATCCATACAGGACACTTACCAAGGCAATATCTTTGGGTTATTGCTCACGCCCTTCTTCAAGTGTGGAACAAGTGTAACAAGCTGAGAGTCAAGTCAAATTACTTTGTTCTTGTACAGTCATCAGTGCATGCACATATCTGTTGCTACTATATGTAAGTTTCAAAAAGAAAAGAATCACAAGCTGCTGTTTAAGGAAGAAAAGGTTTAAGGAATTGAAGGAGCGCTGGAAGAAGCACTTGGAGGAGATTCTAGCCTCGACACACACGCCCTCTTGAATGGTTGAAGGGTTTATCTGCTGAGTCATGGACCAGGGCACTGTCTTTTGTGTGTTTGTATGCATTTGTATGGGCATAAATGCGCGTGTGTGTGTGTGTGTGTGTTTCAGGGATGGTCGTCTTCGTGCTGGTGATGAGCTGCTGATGATTAATGGTCAGTCTCTGGTGGGTCTCTCTCACCAGGAGGCTGTGGCCATCCTCCGTTCTGCTGCTGGCCTTGTCCAGCTAGTTGTCGCCAGCAGGGTGAGTGAATCCACACACAGACACACACACACACACACACACACACACACACACACACACACACACACACACACACACACACACACACACACACACACACACACACACACACACACACACACACACACACAGACAAACACACATTTCTGTTTCCATGAACCCCAGGAAGATTAACAATCGCATTTGCAGAAGATAATGGCAATCCAATAAAATGTACAAAACAACACATTAAATCCTAGAATGTAATGGGTGTTGAGATTTTAAAAAATACATTCATCTCCAGATATTTAGATAACATGTTCTCATCCTTTCACATTTCCTGAATATTCTCTGCCTACAGTAATAATTGGCAAAATGTTCATGTAAGTAAATCAGTTTTGTTACTTTCTATCATCTAGTGGTAACTAGTAGAACTACAACAACACTGGGCATCACCTCCTCCAAGTCTCAGAAATTGAAATGACTGTTGAATTGAATTGAATTGTACTCTTAAATATAGTTTCAGATTTGGATATCTGAATTCAAATGTAGTTTTCTTAATTAAAAATTGAGCTCTCAGAGACATGCATCAACTGAAATACAGCTGCCGCCTCTATTGATGGTGGTTCCACTTAGGAAACCACTAGCTGTGGCATGATGCCTGTGAGTTCCAGTCCCCCCACTTGGAAAGAGTTGCTCATTTTAATCAATCATTAATCATTTAATCAGTTTTTGAATTCCTATATTCAACAGATTTGTGTTTTTAATTAGTGGTTCATTATAAAAATTATATTTTTTTTTAATTAGAAAAAAATCCAAATCCAATGTTTATTGACACTGATGTCTTCATGCCGTGTTTGTCTTCATTGGTTAATGTTATTTTATTCTGCTATCACTTCCAGATGGGAAGGAAAAGCTAGCTCTGGCTTGCCTTGCCTCGCTTCTCTTTGTCACATCTGAAAAATTGAAGAGGAGAGGTCTTAATGGGCTTGTGGGAAAATGCAGGCGGCTTTCGGAGATACAGTTTAAAAATACACTCAGGCTGCATCTCTAGATCCCCTTCCTCTTGCCCTGTCAGACCTACACACACACACACACACACACACAGAGCTTTTCTTCCTCACTCCTGCTCAGTGGTGTCATCTCTCTCTCTGTCCCTGCAGGAGGAGTCAGAGGTGGATTTCCAGCGCTTCCCGTCCACCAGCCTACCGGATCTGTTCAGTACCTGCAGCTCTTCCTCTTCCTTGTCTCAGATTGCTGCCTCACCCCCCCAGCAGGCCAGCAGCAGCCTCTCCTCCCACATGGTAAGAATACATTCTCTAGTGTGTGTGTGTGTGTGTGTGTGTGTGTGTGTGTGTGTGTGTGTGTGTGTGTGTGTGCATCCATGATTTTGTCTGTGTAGGATCTGGTTTAATCTATGTGTGCGTGGATGTATGTGAAGTCCTGTATCTGCATGCATGTGCAGTTCAGTCATGGAGCAACTACAGCCCAAAGAAGCTCAGAAAACGCTTGTTTTCAGTGATACTGGCAAGAAGGCTTGACAGGGCTGGGAACACTTTCCCTCCATGAAAAGTCAGCTAAGCTCTGAACTCTTGTCCAGCAATACCCACTGAGCCACATGCAGGAAGCCATACACCAACAAATGTCTTCTTATTTGTTTTCGTATCCACTGATTCCACTGACAGGCATAAAATAGTGAATACATTTTAGAGTGTTTAAATAGTAGAGCTGCATCTCTGTCGGTGTCGGGGCTTCAGAAACTGTCCCGTCATCTTGCAGTTGTCACCGTTTGCCATTTGTGACTTTTTGACATTCCTTTCGTGTAACACCAGCACTGGCATGTTTGTTTTTTTGTTCAATTAATTTAACAGTACTTTGATTTCAAGTTCTTTTTCTGCCAACAGCCATGTATGACGGTGTATCCAGTTCTTTGTGGGAAAGTATTTTTCACACAGCACAACAGCTGCCCTTACAATATGTTAAAGAGGCATTACCATATGCTAATAACAAATGCTTGGCCATGTGCCTCCTGTTTAATGAACCGGTGGAATTCATCATTCAGCAGGTTTGGATGGTTAAGAACGTTTGGTGCATCTAGAGTTGACCTCTCTTATTTTGGCTCTTAACACATACACTAATTTTTATATATTAAAGTGCCAACGGTTATACATTCAACATAGAATGTTGCACAAGCTGTTAGTAATTGCGGAGGAAATGATACATCCTTTTGTATTATACAGTGTTTTGGCAATCTAATGTTCCTCCAATAGAAACATTTACCTGCTGCTACTTAGAAACTGAATAGAATATGGAAGAAATTAGTTTTTATAACGGTTTAGTCTACATTTTAGCGCTTTAAACCATCGGCCAGAAGGTAAAAGCATGGAACTCTGTCTACTTTTTTGGGATAAATACTGTATGGATAAAGCATTAAGGGTCTTCTCTAGTTTAGTTCTCACTTTCCAACCTTCCTTTGTCTTGTTCTCTTAATTGCTCAGTCTCTTCTGTCTTTTTCATCTTCTCCTTTCCCCTTCTTTGCTCTTCTTTATCCTATCTAACAAAATCGGTTGCCACAGCACAGTCAGCCTGGCCCAGTAGGCTGCTGCCTAACTTCTCTTGCTGGATGATGTGAAATTATTTATGTGCTGGTGCCACCTTGACTGTTGTCACTTGTCAGACGTTGAGTTGTTCATTATGCTCAGATAACAGGCTGCGTATTATTAATACAAATGACTGCCTGTTTGGCTGTACCTCCTATGTGTAGATGAGGGTTGGGGAGTGGTTAACTAGGTATTATCTATTTTCTGTTTGTGTGTGTGTGTGTGTGTGAGGATGATAACCAGCAAAGTGGGTCACTCCCCCAACCACTACATTTCTCTTTCCTTCTTCTCTGTCGCTCTCTCTGCATGTAATATAATTGTATTATCACTCTGCAGCCTCTGATGAATTCAGCCTGTGTGTGCACATGCATGTGTATGTGCATGTATCGTATGTGCATGCTATAGGTTGACAGTTGGCACTAGGGATGTAATAAAAACAATTTTTGATTTTTTTTTTTTTTTTCACTTGATGATTTTTATATCACCATGCTGACCCAAAATCGATAATGTCCCTTTATTTTAAGGTATATTTTTATTTTTTACTTAATTGTTTAAATTATGACCCAAACAAAGATCCACTTCTGGAGGTA
Source organism: Myripristis murdjan (assembly GCF_902150065.1). Taxonomy (NCBI): domain Eukaryota; kingdom Metazoa; phylum Chordata; class Actinopteri; order Holocentriformes; family Holocentridae; genus Myripristis; species Myripristis murdjan. The sequence goes on from NC_043988.1 coordinate 3,469,926, forward strand.
TCACAGGAATAACATGGATCATCACAAGAGTTCAAAGAATACAGTGCCTGGCAAACACAGAGCAGAGCATGTGTGTTGGAGCCTGGAGTAAACGTTAAAAGTGTGTTTTAGCCTCTCATAGGTTTTAAATAACAGTGATTAAAATCGCAAGAAATGGTAATATCTAATCGCAATGCATATTGAATTGGCACCCAAGTATCGTGAATCAAATCATGTGAGGAGGATGCTGAGTTCTGTCTCTAGTTGGTACACAGAAGACCTGTGCCTACTTTCCTTAGCCAAGCCAAGAAATATGTGAGACAACACACAGCGTACAGTGCAGAAAGCCCTCATTACAAAGGCAAATGCACATGTGAGAGTTGAGTGGGACTGGTAAAGTGGTGAGACATCTGTCACTTTTTACTGGACAAGTGGGCGAGACCACTAGGAGAACGCTACAAGACTGAATGTTGGACCCCGACAGTGAGGGGGTCTGCTGGCTCTGTTATGCTGAGGGGGGCATTTTCCATTTGTCCCCTCAGAAGGAAGGCTCCTTCCTTCCTGATGGGAATGTTCTGTTCCAGAGTGACAACACCCCCAAAGAGCACGAGGGCTCTCTGAATGGTTTGATGAGGCTGAAAATGATGTAAATCATTTGCTGTGGCCTTCACACTCACCACCTCTCAACCCAGCTGGACTCCTATGGGATATTTTGGACTCCACCACCATCATCAAAACACCAAGTGAGGGAATGTATGCAGGAATAATGATGTTCCATCACTCCAGGAGAGTTCAAGAGACTTGGAGAAACTATGCCACTGAGCATTGCTGTGACACTCAGCATTATGAAAAATAGAAAATTTCTGTTGTAGAGTGTGAGTGCTACAGTATGTGGGTGTGTACCTGTGTGTGTGTGTGTTTGTGTACACATATACTCATCTAATCTATGCCTGGCCTGGAAAGAAGAGGTAGAGAAGGGTGAGGACAGCGTTCCTTGATCAAGTCGCTGATAGGGGAAGTGAGAAATGTCCTGGCAAAAACAGAAGAAATCTCTGGGGTGGCAGGTATCAAAACAAAAAGCTGCGTCATTTTGCCTGGTTTTCACACCACAGGACATGATGCTACATGCATCTGATGACACATGTAGTGATGACAGCGTTGTTTCAAACATTTCTCAGTAATGTGATGTTAGCAGCTGTTCTGTCGTGACAGTTGCAGTTACTGGCATCCACACTTGTGGTGAAGTTGTGTGGAAAAGCTTTGTGATTGATGAGCTCTGTAAAGTCCTTGTCTTTGTCCTGGCAGCTGACTGACTTGGATAAGCTGGAAGAACAAGGTTGGGGAGAGGCACCTAAAGGATCCTGCCGCAGCCCAACACCCATGAAACTCTGCAGCCGATCCCAAGGTTGGTACTAGAAAGGAACTTGCCTACAACAGAAAGAGTTCTGCTGTTGTTCAAACAATGAATCGGTTCCTGACACTCTCCATAACATTTCTACGGGGAATATATTTATACACTGAAAAACTAACAATCCAAAGATTGTGTGACAACAAAACTGGTGTAAAATTAAAATTAACACAGAATTTTGAACCTCTCTTTACACCTCAGTTAAGATTTTACTCTAAACCTAGATTCAATGTTGCACCAAAACATAAAACTGCAATTTAAACTGTGACATTAACTTTCAGTTTAAACCTGAGGAGGTTTAACTTTTAAGCCTTCAAAACCTGAGCAAATTCACTTGATTTCTTTCAAAATCATGGGAAAAAAGGATTAGCAAATAAGCAAGAAATTACCCCAAAATTAGCAAGGAATTAGTAAAAAGTTAGAAGAAAATTACCAGAAAATAACCACAACATTACCCAAAAATAAGTATTTTTTTCTTATTTTTTTCTTAGCAAAACATTCTTGGAACTACCTAGCCCCACAAAAAATCACCAGAAAACTGTATTTATAAAAATTAAAATATATGAAAAGGCCAGATTAGAACTAATCTTAGGTCAAATTATTCCTTGCTGGTGCAATGCAGCTTTAGTACCACGGTCCCTAAATGGTAACGGGACATGTTTAATTTACCAGAGATGTTTACAACTAGCCAACAGTCAGGTACAGTAGACCAAGGACAGTTACTAATAAATCCATAACAGGTCAGGATATAATGGGACAAAAACAAACAAACATCATCTTCAATCCAACTGATGGAAACCCGTTTGATATTTTATATTTACTGCAAAATTTCTAACACTGGCTTAAAATCTCCTTGATATTTGGATGGAAATGTGATTGTGAAACCCAACAATTATGAAAAATGATGGTGGTCAGGCAATATGTAATAACTGTGGCAGGTCTAATTACACAGACACAGGCACTCAGTTGTGTTGTTCAGTGTGTCTTATGTGTACAGTGAAATGCACTAACCAGTCACACTAACTTAAATTACTTTCTTTAATTACTGCCCTTAAAAACAGAAACGGGTGTCCCAATCAACTGCTGTCCCTGTTGTGGTGTGCTTTGTGGTTTTATATACACAATGATAAATGATACAACTCCTGTTGTATGCATTGGTGCATTGGTGCATTCTCAGAGATACTATTTATCAGAAATGTACTGAATCCTGATGTGTGTAGAAATCTGTCAAATCCAGTTTGCTGTTTGCAACATATTGCGGAATCTTCTGTAGGTCTTACCGCTAATGTTGTAAGCAAAACCCCTAAAAATCTAAAACAGACTGCAGGTTTTCTGTCTTTAGCCTTGAAATGCAGTGTGGCTAACTGTGCCTGACATAAATGGAAATATTGTAAATATCACCTGCTGTGAGGTATGCTTGTTTATTGGGTTAGGTGGGGGCAGTCGACTGGAGTCAGTGGGCGAGGATGATGAGCTGATGGTGGAGAATGATGAGACCAGCTGTGACATGGTGGAGAAGCCGGCGCCTGGTCGACGAAAGCACTCCCTACCACAACAGCTTGACACTACTGGAGTGCGACAGGTCGGTGGAGGCTTCACTTCTTCAGTCTTTATTCAGTGAAAGATTCATTGTAATGTGCCAATTGGTAAACCTCTGTGTAGTCTTCACATAGAGTGCAAACATGTATGAAAAGACATGCATTCTTCCCGATATCAGTGGTTCTTAAATCAGCTTTTATTATTGATCAGTGGGCCCAATGAATTTCTGTCATTTCAGCCTACACCTTGTCCCAGTGTATTTGCACTTTAAGGAGGCATGATGGCTCTTTGCAAAGGGAACGTCTCTTTTTGCTCTGCTTTTCAAATGCCTGGCTACAGACAACATTTCCTTCAGAGAATAATAAAGATTGATTGTGAGTCAAGTGAACTGAATTGAACAGACACACATACTGGCAACTGATGCCCTCATATCTTGCCTGCCTTGGTAAGTATGACAAGGTTGGCTGTGCTAATTGCTGTGTTAATCAGAGGCTAATGGAGAATTTGAGACAAAATGAAAGGAGACAAGCTCCAGAGCGACTATCTTTATCACAAACGTCAGGTAGCAATATTCCATTCTGCCTATCAGCACCATATTGAACACTGATTGGTACTATTCTACCTAAAAAGAAAACGAAACTTGAAAAATCACATAACCTGATGTATGTGTTGTTTTAAGTGTTTTGTTTTTGTTAGATAAATTGCCTGACCCTTATTTTTCTTAATCTTGCTTTAGGAATATCAAATAATTAAGAAATCAGCTCGTTCCCTGAGCACTGTTCAAGTGGAGTCGCCATGGCGACTGGCCCAGCCATCCATTATCTCCAGTATAGTCTTGATGAAAGGCCAGGGCAAGGTGAGTGGACACTTCTGACAAGTAGACATACATAAGCCTCAGTTCTCTTTCAAGAGGATGCTATTTGTGTTGAGCTCACATATCACATACATATGTGCTGGTTCAAATGCTCACTCATGTAATACATGAAAAGCTCACTCCAGTCTCAATTCACAAACTTCATCTGTTACAATTTTACAATACTGGTAAATAAATAAGTAATGCATGAATCATGATGCATTAAAGGGATGGTAAAAATCAAGGATTTTATTTAGTATTATTCTTGAGTTCTATCTATTTGAGAGTTCCTTAAAGTCAGTAACTAATAAAACAGGTAAAACTTTGGCCTTTCCTCTGAGCAGTTTTGCTAGAGAAATTTCGGGTATACCACCATCATGCGGAGAGCCTTTTCTTAGACATGCTGCTGTCTGTTTTTCATTGAAAAATGATGTTAATCGAGACTGACATCTTTAGGGCCTGGGCTTCAGTATTGTCGGCGGGCAGGATTCAGCACGTGGTCGGATGGGGATATTTGTCAAGACCATTTTTCCTAATGGAGCTGCGGCAGCTGATGGACGACTGAAAGAGGGTAACTTCTAGTTTTCACTCATGTTTCTAAAGGGCATTGAGAGAAACATGCATTTCTTCTAGTTCTGCTCATCTAGGACTGCGTCTGTCTCTCACCTTCTCTCTTTTCTCTTGTAGGAGATGAAATTCTGGAAGTGAATGGAGAATCTCTCCAAGGACTTACACACCAGCAGGCCATCCAGACCTTCAAGGTGAACTGCCTCTTTGCTTCACTCCTCCATTCAAGACCTGATTTAAAGCGATCAGTTGTGACGGTCATTTCATCTGATAAGATCCTGTTTGAGTTTTAATGGAAATGCTGATTGCACCCCTCAGAAAGTAACTTAGGAAGAATTGTTACTGTTAGAAGAACATGATTAAGTTTTGGCAGTTAGTTTTTGTTTGAGTTTACCCATTAAGAAATCAAATTGAAAACAAATGACCACGGGAAAAAAGTGGGACATCATCCATCAGTATCATTATATTGCTGTATATCTGGATAAAAACATTGTTGCTGAAATGTGTCAGTAAGCCATTGTGGATTTTTAATTTTTTCACATTGCATAACTCATACCTTGGCATTTATTTCATAGTGGTCCTTGTTATTTTCTCTAAACATATTTACCTTTTATGTTAACTTAAAAAAAAAAAAAGCTAATTTTCGTGAGTATAGACCAGTAAACCAATTAAACCACACTTCCTAAAGAAGACTCGTAAAAAAAAATAATAATACAAATGTGACTGAGGGAAACTTGGTGGTGTTTGTGCTTGCCAAGATCAAAGCTAAACTTATTTTCAGGCAACTCCCTACATTCTATGTACATTTTTCCTACAGCAACTAAAAAAGGGTGTGGTGACAGTGACTGTTCGGACCCGCCTCCGCAGCCCTAGCTTGACACCTTGTCCAACCCCCACACTCCTGAGCCGCTCCAGCTCACCCAACTCCAACACTAGTGGGGGAACACCAGTACCAGCAGGATTCGAAGATGTTGATGGCCGCAGAGGCCCAGGTCCTGGTCCCAAAGATTGCATCATCATGGAGGTCACCCTTAACAAAGGTCAGTGGAATTCATGGTAGATCCATTGCTGTCCAAGTTGTTGTTGTGCTTGAGCCTCTGTCGGAGGTGAAAGATCACAGGAATGGAAATGTGAGAGGAAGGGGGCAGTGTGAACTTCATTTAATTTACATTTTCACTTGGTATTTTGACAGCCCCAAGCTCTGTGAATTTTTGAAAGTGTGAAGGGCTTTCAAAGAGCTTTCAAGATCCTGCAAACTGTACACTCCTTAGGCATAAGTTTCTTCTGAGTGGCTGGTATGGTATATTTTTCACAGCAGGCTTAAGTATCATTGTTTGGACTGCTGTCTTTGAGCTTAGAGCTCACTCACTGCTGAGACTTAAGCATTAAGCTGAAGTGACAATAATAACAGTCAAGCACACCCTCTCGTGTAATAATGCAATTATACAACTATTACCAACAAAATAAAATGTATAATCAAAACGTACTCATACTGTGGGCATTTTGCTCTCAAAATATCAAAGTTTTTTTGCTAATATTGTCTCCGTTTCAGCGGAAAACATGAGATCTGATGTTAACTAGTCCTTGTCAGCCAGCCAACTTGGGCTTATCATGTTTTCTAGACATCATGATTCCCCAAAACTGAATAAATACCACACATAGCAACATAAAACTGCTTTGTTAGCTCAATCATGTCGTAACTAGAATATCCGCTGGAAAAAATATTTTTTTCTGATAGTTATACTTCTGCCAACTTCTCAGTCATTTTTAATCTAACAGGTGCCGTGACAACGACTCAGCAGCACAGCTGATCTTTATCTAGAACCAACTTATATGAACAGTTAAATTTTAAATACAGGCTACTGCTTTCCTGTGTTGGCGCCAGAAAAAACATCTATCTTTTAATAGACTCACCGGCAGATGTTTTATTTCAGCTGGGGGTGTGTCACTCCAATTTAACGTCAGCTCCTATTAATGTGGCTAAGCAGCAAAAGTAACAGTAAGCAGTCACATTAAGGCTGAACAGAGTTATATAATTTCAACCCCACCTTTCAGGGGCTTTTGCTAATCACCTTTTCAGGCTGTTATCAATTTACCTCTGAAATAAAGGCAACAGTTTTCACAGATGTGTTGATTTATTAAATGTTCATTTCAATATATAGATGCAAATAAACTGACAAATTAATTAAATCAATGGCCTAGGCAACTCATAAAGAATAAACAAATGAATAACGATTGATAGGCTGATTAATAACTGATAACATTAACACATTAATAACAAGAAAAAAGTTATTATATAGCCTGCACATCTCCGTGGAAAATCTTACAGGTACTGTCCGTGGTGCTGACTCTTCTGAGGCATTTCATTGTCTTTATTATAGAAATTAAAGCTCCATAAAATTCACAGAGGATCTTGTTTAGCTCTTCTTTACTTAAGTTGAGAAATCAGCTGTTTGCCCGGTGTTTGTCAGGTAGTCTTGTAGAAATTTGACGACCCAAGACGTTGACCGGGCCGTACCAGCTTCATTTCTTGACCTCTCTAGCTGATCTAGCTCTTCACTCGTCACTCTTGCGTATCTCTCCTTTTTCTCTTCTGTCTTGTCTTCCTCGTTCAGCCATTTATCCAAACTTAGGTTGCCAAAGTAATCAAAATTGACAACAAAACGGTCCATTATGCAGGCGAACAAAGTTGACAGCGGCTTTTGATGTGGGTTTCGGTGAAACGTTTTGTCTTGCCATGGAAACCACACAGACCCGGGCAATAAGATATAGGCGGAGTGATATTTTTGATGAGTTTTTTTTCATTTGAGCACATTCTAAACGTCTGATTGACCAATCAGATTGCTCGGTCGATCTAAGTGTTGTATAATTAGATTTCACTCTTACTGGGAGTCCCCATTGGAAGTGAAACATGAGCAAGACATGAATGGTGTGAAAGCATGTCATCCAAACCACAATGACTCAGTCTTTCATAGTTGCAATCTGCACAGACAGCTATTTAAACCGCACAAATATCCCACAGTATGCTGCATGTGATTTGAATCTATTAATTGTACTGATTGATTGAGCAAGGCTGCCATTCTGTTTCACTACACGAAGATTCCCCTTACTGGCTATGGTTGATGTTGAAATAAGATCAATGCTCTTACAGTGATGTGAGTGTGCTCATTGGGAAAAAAACAACATAAAAACACATGAATTCTGATCTGAGCATTCATACCGCCGTCACATCGCTAGCAACCAGAACTGACTTACGACTGCATATAAAACTAACCCAAATCAGATTTGGTTTACATATGTTTTTCCAGTATCAGTGGGTTATATGGGTTTTAAGCACCTGAGGGTTATGTGTGATAATTGGGGAGGCTTTCTGAGTAGCAGGTTCTTCTTTGGCTCCATGTGGTTGGCACATATAATGGTAGGAAGTGTCCTGCTGAACTTTCTGTTTGACCTTTTGGCTGACCTGCAGGAACGAGGTATGGGGCCTGGACTGGGATTATATCATTGTTACATTAATGAATGTTTAGCATGTTTGGCAGGAGAACAGGTTTGGCATGTATCTAAATGTCTGTTGTGATAGTGTGGCCTCCGACCTCATTTGTGCTTTTCCAGTGGTGGCTAACTCTTTTTGGATTCGAATGCTTCATTCCATTACTGTTCATGTTGATTTTTGCAGAGCCTGGTGTTGGGCTGGGCATTGGAGCCTGCTGTCTGACCCTGGAGAACTCAGCTCCTGGCATCTACATCCACAGCCTGGCACCAGGATCTGTGGCCAAGATGGATGGCAGGCTCAGGTACGTCCCAAAGAACGTGGGTGAATTTGTTGCTTTAAATCAAAAGTGAGTGGTATGGACAAAATATATCTAGCAGGCCAACTAGTTTCCACACCGCTGACTCAAAATGCAGTGGTGTGTCGGCCCAGTTAGGATTTATTAGTCATTTATGAGTCAGATCTATCATCATCATCATCATGTGTTTGTGCATTTATATTAGGATATCTATAAGGAAATCTTTTGTGCTGATATATTTGCTTCCATGTCTAGTCGTGGAGATCAGGTATTGGAGGTGGACTCGGTCAGTCTTCGTCATGCCGCTCTGAGTGAAGCTTATGCCATCCTCAGTGAATGTGGCCCTGGACCAGTTAGCCTTATTATAAGCAGACACCCCAACCCCAAGGTAAGAGTACTCCACATCTAGCTAGTACTGGGTAGGACCAGAGATTGTCTTATAGGGAGATATTCCAAGTCCCAGGATTTGTGTTTTCAGCTCCAAGGGACGAGGCAGAGCACTAAAACTTGGCTAAACAGAATAAAATGAACATAAAATGGCCGTCAGTGGACCTTTTCCAGAAAACCAGTTCTCTAAATGATCAACTCCACATACACTAAATCATAGTGGAAATGTTCTGAAATTGACATAATTTTACAAACATGGATTTCACATCAGCTTATAGTCTTGGCGTCATTATAAATATTGGACCATGCAGCAATGACCATAATAGTACAGTTACTGGTAAATATTTGGAATCAACTGTAGTTATCATTTTAGAGCATTTAGCCCCATTGACCACCATATCTTCTACTTTGTTTAGCAAGCTCTCACCACTGCCCCCAATGGCCAAAAGACAGTACTGCTCTCTTTTTTTCTGTCCTAGAGTGGTCAATGGGCATGGTTTGGCTTTCTCTCCATATAAGCTTTGGTAGGAGTACTTTTATTTTAAGAAAAAAGAAAGAAAAGAGAAAAGAATTGCCAGAGGTTTGGATTCAAAGAGATGCTAGCTTTGTTCCATGGGGATCTTGATGCACATCGCTAAGATTCACCTGATGCCAAAGATAAAAGATCAAAATTGAACAGAAATCAGTGTTCAGCTCTCAAACTTTATCCTACTGGAAGTCTCCATTTGAAAATAAATAGACTGGACCTGGTCACCAGCAGTAATGGGTCATCAGTACTAAGGGGCATAATGTGAATCAAGAAAAGATCCAAAACCAGCCTGTACCATAGACACCAGGCAGGACAGATCCAAGGCAGTTTTTCCTTTGTTCAGTCAACCAGTTTTAAGTGATTTTGTTCGCTCCAGGTGCCAGGCAGCTTAACTAGTTGCAGCTGTGTCTTGACATTTTGCAAGTTGTTTTTATAAGCCCCTATTGAAATATGCCATTCATAATTATGATACATAAGTCCTTTTAAATGTTTTATTTGCATAACTAGTTATTAAAGAGATGGTTTGTTAATAGTGACTTCATGTGGTTTATAAATGACTTCTAAAAGAATAACATTAAAATATTTGTAATCATTTACAAATGGGTCATTCCATGTCATTTCAACAAATGGCCCATGGACTTGGGTCTCAAAAACTTCTGAAAAATTCACCAATTGTTCCTTATTTATCCAATAGGCACACTGTAAAAAATTTAGTTTGCTCGGATGGATACATTTTGAGATACGGCCAATTTAGTGAGGGGGTTATGGGCCAATGAAAATCTGACACGAAAACTTTTTTTTGGATTTGGAGAAGCTGCCATCCAGAAACCGATGCATATATCTGACTAACCATCAATGCTTTGAACAGTCCATGTATGTATCTCAAAGCTCTGAAAAAATCAAGAAGCTGGGGCATATGCAAAATTGTTTTCTGAAGGCCCAAACATGGTCGACCATGACACCTGTAATTTTTTTTTTCCATTTTTGAGATGCTGGCATGCCTACCAGTTATGATGTATGACAGATGTTTTTGTATATTCTGAGAGAGTATGTGGGGGTGTATTATTGTACCAAATTTCAGTATCCTATGTGGTGTAGTTCCTGAGATATTGACACCTGAAAATTGAGGGAAAATAAGGACGTGCGAAAATCGCACCAAAATCGACACATACTCCCCTCACTTAATTGGCCGTATCTCAGAAAGTATTCATCCGAGCAAACTAAAATTTTACAGTGTGCCTATTGGATAAATAAGGAACAACTGGTGAATTTTTCAGAATTTTTTGAGACCCAAGTGTGTGGGATGTCCTGAAAATTTGGTGAAATGACATGGATTGACCCCAGTTAATCATTGGTCAGTTGATTATAAATATATTACAACAGATAACTATTCTTCTTCTTCATTATCATTATTATTATTATTATTATTATCTACATTGCATCACAAATAAAAAGTTGCACAAAAAAAACAACCTAAAAACATTAAAGGAAGATGCCAACTTTTTGCCACTCATCTCCTTCATCGTGTGTTGCAGATAACCTCAAGCTAGTTTTTAAAATACCATTGAACATTTACAGTGTGTTCAAATGCACAAAGTTATTAAAGTGAAAACGCTACAAGTCCTTGTTGCACGTAGCATTGTACACTAATTTATTTGCTAAGACATTTGTTTGTTTCTTGAACAGTGTGCCTCAGCATGCTGCCTTATTGCAGGGGAATGAAGTGTTTTTCATGCTGTGATGAAATGATTACAGGTCAACTATATGTGATGTAGTATGAGTTATGCTTGAGCAAAAGATGTAAAACATGTTTTAGTCCATCTTCAGTGGTAATTAGGTTGCACACATGGTATGCTCACAGTCCACATCCACATGGTTGTAGATGTCATTAAGGTGTGTGTGGACCCAGCACCACCTGGTGGTTTATTTCAAGCCCTTCGTCACCTGAAAAGCAATCAGTTTTGACTGATACATCAGTTTTTATGAGTCGATACATCAGGTTGTATGAAACTTGTGCATTTTGTCTGTGCCCAGGTATCAGAGCAGGAGATGGACCGTGTTATAGCTCGATCCACACACAGGGACAGTATGAGCAAAGATGGACACTCATCTAACACTCTAGGTCTGTATATCCCTTTCCCCTCAATTTACACTTGCATAATGTTTTTACAAGTTATTGTAGATGCTAAAATGCTTCATTGTCACAGATAGACAGTACTCCACTTTACAATCAGTTTACAGTTCAGTTTACTGTTAAAGCAACATCAGGGGTTAGAGGAAGTTGGTAGGCATGGCCTTGGATCCAAATTGAAAATGGTTGTTTTGCTCTGGGTATTTGAGCTCATCAGGTTTTGTTGACCTGAACCTGCAGGTCTTCCCTCAAAGAGTCCCTCCCCAACAGTAAAGGCCAAGCTGGGAGAGGGTTCCCCTGGTCTCAGCTGGACCATGAAGAGGTTCCTTGAGCCTGCCAGTAGAGTAAGTATCTCATCCTTTACAGTCCCTAAAGTAGATCTGGTCATCTTGCTTTTAATGATAGTGTAGTGTTTGGTTTGGTTCATACTCTAGTGTCCATTTAAAATATTTGTATTTTATTATGGATTTTATTGCTGAGTTTGTGGTGACTCTTTAAAATGTGAAATTTGAATTTTTTTCCATTGGAAAAAATATTTGATTAGATTGGAAGACATGAAACAGTGCTTATGGGAAGACTGGGACGTAGCACCAGTAAATATAATCAGATACCAAAAAAGGGTTAAAAATAAGAAAAGATTAAATTTAGGTTATATGACCATCCATGACACTGCCAAAAAATACAATAGGACTAAAGTCAACTGCAAGTGAGCATTAAAACAAGGATAACGTTAATGTTGAGGCAGTCTTAGTCTTCTTCCTCATCTTTTACTCTTCACTTTGTCTTTTCTCCTGTTATTAACCATCTTCACAGCAAGGGTCCCTGAGCTCAGAGACAGAGCTGTCTCAGTACTTCTCCCAGGACACTACAAGCCATTCATCCCTGTCTGAATCCATGTTGATGGACTCTACCGGTGATGACATGTTCCACCTGAGGAGCTGCAGTACCTTAGTGGATGACCCTTCCTCACAGCCACATGGTACAGTGCACACATTCTGACACTCAGTGTCATCTTAAAGGGACCCAGCAAAAAAGATAGAGATTTCATTATTTAGTGTTATTCTTCAGTATGATCTTCACCATCCATCAAGATTTTGGGTTCTTTTAGAGTCAGTAACTGTAATAAAACAGATTTTAGGCGCTGCATTTTCTACAGTGTTATTTGAAAAAAAAGCTTCACGAGCATGTTTTTCTCAGTACTCCTCTCCTTTTAACAGGAGCAGAGGCTGGCCTTATGTACCACGTAACACAAGGCAAGACATCTGACCCTCTGGAGCACAATGTGGAGGCAGTGTGCCAGCCCGGTGTCGGCAGCAGCCCCACCTCAGTTCGGAGCCCACTTCTCCGCCAGCGGCGAGTGATGTGCTACGAGGATGAGACCAGCAACGATGACGAAGATACTGATGACACTGAAAGCACCGCGCCTTTCTGCAGGCCAGCCAATTCCAGGACTGTTTCCTCCAGTGATGCCCGGGCATCCCAGTTACCTGAAAATGACTCCGGAATTGTAATTGGTACATCACTGGAAGTAGATGAAGATAGCCAAGACAGCAGAAATTTGCAGAGGGACAGAAGTAGTGATGTGGCCACACTACTCTACAGTAGCTTGCTGGAGTCCGAGGAAAGTGCCACCATAAATTCAGGTTCTGAGTCACCCTTCATGCCCATTCGCTGCCCCTTAAACCGCGAGGCAGGGGTGGCAGCCAGCACGACCTCTGGGTCTAATAATTTGGCCATCAAGAAGGACATGAATCGAGATGGTGGACAAACTGAATCGAAGCGCTCCCCCAAGCTAGAACACAAAGCGGTAACACGGGTCAAAAGCATGATGAGCGTTGAAGCGCCCAACGTTCCTCAGCAGCTGAAGCACAAAGGTGATGAGGCCTCTCCGGGTTTGGCCTCATTCCAACCACCATCCCAACCAGCACAGTGTGGAGGAATGCTCCCCAGGACCTCAGGTTGGCTGGTACCTCATCCCCACTGCAGGAAGGGGGAACCGAGTGAATTGGCAGGTGTTTGTACCATTGACACAGTGACCTTGAGGAGAAGTGAGGAGGAGTCGTTCGGCCTTGACCTGGAAATCAAATCATCCCCTCTGAAAGTAGTCATCACTGGGTTAAGGCCTGGAGGGGCTGCAGAAAGGGTATGTCCTGTCTGCTTGATCTTTATGTCATGCCAGTGTTAGCTAACAGATAAAATAGACTCTTTATACTGTAGATTTCACCTCATTTGATCATGATAGCTGGAGTTATTGAACTGGTGCCGTTGCTCAATGAAATCGTTTTTGTGTTTTGTCCCTTTATTGTGCGCTCAACTTTGTAGGAATCTGAAGGCAAACTGAGTATTGGAGATGAGATTGTGGCAATTGGAGATAAACAGGTGTGCTCATCCAGTTACCAGGAGATCTGTGAACTGATGCACAACCTTCCTCTGATGCTCTCCTTAGAGGTCAAGAGGCCAGTTTCAGGTGAGCCCTTGCTTAATGGCACTGTCAGTTATTCAACATCAGAGTGCAAACATTTTGATAATCCAACTTTGAGGTTTTTGTATTGTAACTCAAAATTTTAACCAAAAGCCTATGAGGTGTTTTTTGTGTAACATTTTCTAAACCTAGTGTGCAGGAGTGATTTCAGAAATGTGGTCACTTGATTTATGAGCTGGCCCGGAAAACAAGGCTATAAATCTTTACTTTGGAAGAGATACCTTTTAGCAGATGTAAGGTTTTAACACAATAGTAGTTTGCTGCTTTTTACTATTACATCCTCGAATTCTTTAGTCATACTAATATCATCAAAAGGTAAACTAGACTGCAGAATCCATTGCAAGATTTAGTGTTCATTAGGGTGTTGACAAAGTACTGACAGATTCCAGTTTGCTACCTTGCTTTCCCTGATATTTGGCTTTGAATATTAATGCATTAATTTTTTTCTTTATTTGTGAAACTGACACAAACTGTCAAAGTTGATCAGCACAACTGGCAGAAAATCAAATGAAATGGCTTTTTGTCATATCCAATTTCTACTGTCACTTGCTGCTAGATAGGCCTGGCATTAGGCTTGGGTGAATGGACGGATATATTGGTTATCTGGAATTGTCTGAGTCTGTGATGATCTTTAAGGTAGACCAGCTATTTTGATTTTAGTGACATTGTCAGCCGCTCGTAAACAGAGAATGGAGAAATGCCTGAGTCTTTCCTGAGTTTTGTTGGCCTCCCAACCCCCCTCCCACACTTCAGACCTGGAAAATATATTGGCAGTCACTGGTAAAAGGGCTGATGGTTGGCAATGTGGGAAAATTTTGACATATTGTCCAACCCTACCTGGCATAGCTTAGATTTAAGTTTAGAGTAATTGTGCTGCTGGCAATTGTAACCTCTTCCACACAGCTTTAAGGCAGAAAGGATGGCGTGCCTCTGCAAAATATTGAGAAATATGTGAATCACCCCCATACCTGATTATTTATGACACCATATTTGACTCTTGGTTTTAATCACTGTTGCAATAGTCACTCATGTCTGTCTCCACACACCATCTCCAGTTGCAGTTGTAAATCTCAAACTCTGATTCATCTGTAAGCAAGAGTGTTTTCAGTCTTCAGCAGTGAAATGTTGGTATTCCCTGGCCCACACTGAAAATTGCTGCAAATTGCTGCTGTCCCATTAGGTCAGCAGTTTGCCAGTCACCTTTTGACTAAACTTGTACAAATTGGATTAGGATGTTCTTTGTTCAGCTTGTTCTCTATCATCGATACAGATGTTCTGTTCTCTTCTGTGATGTTAGTTTGATACGCTTGCTTTCAGATGTTATGGCCACTTAATGCCTTACCCTATTATGGATGAAAATGACTTAGTTGTGAAAAGCCCTGACATGCTTTATGCTGACCCTGAAAAACTTAAAATATGTCTGCAAGTTGGTGTTGTAATAATTTATCAGCACTTGAGAACAATTTGGCTGGTTCACTCTGCAAAACACTTACTCTAAAAGTAAAATAATCTTGCAACAAACCTGCAACAAACTAAAGTTGCAACAATCACTCAGGAGGAATTAGTTGTTAAAGGACCAAAATAATTCAAACTGTTTCACAAAAATGTTCATGTGTTAATTGAATAAAATATATGATGTGAAAGCAGTTTTTAAGAATCTTACTAAATTGTGTGCAAACAAAATAATTCAGATATATTTCAGTTTCATACAACCATGTCTTAAAGACCTGTTTGTGTCATTCCTGAATAATGTACTCTTACTAATGCACTTTTTGATAAATGATGAAACAGTTTATGGTAGTGGACTCAGACCCCACTGTGTACATAGATGTATACATACTAGTTTTATCTCTTACAACATCCAGTAGACCCTCACATGGCTACTAAGTGTTGCCATTATCACTGACACTATTATTTACAAAGCAGACATAGCTCTAACACTGGAACAAAATCCCCCATCACTTCTCTAACCAGATGCCAATAGGTAGGTCCTTTTAAAGACTTAGCTGTGTTTGCCATTGTGAGTACTGAATGGAAACCATGACCTAGATCTGCAATGAATAGAAAAGTGTGTCTTTCCCTCAAATGCTGCCTTAAGATGTAGGATCAACCTTCCATTCCTGGCAGTACCCTTCACCTCCCCTGCAAGCATCCGGTTTTGTGTCCATGGTGACTATATTATTCATTATACCTCTAGTAGCTAATGGTAGTTACCTTGTAGCTCCCCCTTTTCCTGTACACTTTGCTTTTTATCAGTTTAATATTAGGCCCAGGACACACTAAGCCAACTTATGCAACGAATGCCAAACAAGACAGATGGTTAGATAGATCACATTGTGTCATCTAATGGTGCCTGCTAAAAAGTGTGTGTGAACACACCACAACAGCAGCTGTGAACATGTGTCCATTCTGTAATTTTTCATGCCAGGAGGGGGCAGTAGTCTCAAAAACATCAACCTGCAGCCTCAGGATCACTGAAAGATAAAGAAACAATCTTTAGCCCTTCTTCTTTTTCATGCCACTTTGAATCTGTTCAAACAGTTTTCATGATATGATTCAAGAATACATTTGATGAAAAGTAGCAACTGGCACTGCTCAGCCCTTGCAGTGTGTGAGCCACCTTTTGCAAAACTAGGCAGACATCAGAAGGTGTGGTTTGAAATAAGACCAGTTGGAGATGTGTTATCAGTTTGAAGGCAAAGTCTTGTTTTGGTCTTAATTGTTTTCACTTTCCTTCTTTTAATTTTGTAGAACTGTAATGAAATCGTTGTCAGCAAGGACTTTTGCTTGTGGAAGAAGTAATCTGTTTTCTGCATGTATTAATTTTCTACAGTATGCATTCTTGCATGTCTTGTCTCCCTTTCAGTGAATTGGCAGTGGGGATATACAGTTCTTCATTACACTTGAAAATCCATCCTCTATCACATGTCATGCTAGAGCTTACATTGATAAGAATATTACATTTTGCCACCATCCATTAAAATGATTTCCATTTTAATTTAATTTCACCTTGGCATCCAAGTTTGTTCATTTTTAATTTTACTTAATGTAGTTTTGGTTCAGAAACTGCAGTTTGGTATGTGGAATGTCTCATCTCTGGGAGGGAAGGAGCCGGAGCTTGTGCAGGAGATCAAGCAATACCTGTCAGATATAGTTGGACACACTTCCATGCACAGTCCTGATTCTGAAACCATACCCCTGGACAGGAGCTGGACTCTATTTTGCTATCCTGAGTTGTCCAGAATGAGAGGCAGCAGGTGTGTGTGGGGTTACTTGTTAGCCCCAGCCTGATTGCTGCCACGTTGGAGTTTGTCCTAGTGACAAACTCCAACATGGATAAATCAACCTGTAATATTTCTGTGGTATTCCTGTAGTAACTGCTATGCACACAGATGCGCGGCCTCCTATAATATTTCTGTAGTACTCCTATAGTAACTCCATTCCATCTAGGGTTAGAAAGAGTGTGCCAGGGCATGAAATTTAAGAACTACCGCTGACTCCGAATTTTATATAGAAGAAAAAAACCTGCATGCCGTCAATACATATTTTGGAGACCACCCAAAATTTTTTGCATCATGTTTTTCAGGGATCTTATGTCTTATTAGGGGGAGTTTTTGTTCATTAATTAGCTTCAGTTTGCAATTGATTTATCAGCTGACATCTCAGATATCATACACCAAAATTCAGTACTTTCATTTCAAGAACCAAAACATAAATAAACTAAGGGACACAGAAGTTTTTAGGTATTTGCAGTTGAACTGGGTAACAGATAATCTTGACTTTGGAGTCAGAGTTCCAACTGAGATAAGGAAAATTTTAAGTTAAAGGGATAAACAGTTTATTTGAGCGGCATACGATATTCTTGTTAAAGTGGAGAGCAACGAAGATTTACTACAAAACATATATAACAAATGGGATAAAGATCTAAATATGACAGTGACAGAGGCAAAAACAAAATAGAGGGAATGTTTACAACTCATACAAAATGACTACTAATGAAAACCTAGATCTCCACTTCTTCCGTGGGCTGCCTCCAGAACCTCTTCTCATAGCACTGTCAGTTTAACAAGCAATAATGATTTTCTGGTTGCGGTGTACAGCACCATGTCTGGCCGCAGTGTAGTGCTGCAGATTTTCCCTGGAAAAAGGAGCTGCCTGTCCAGGTCCTCCTCCATTCTCCACTCAAACCCTGGGGTCAGGAGCTTAAGTGCCGGCCAGACTCCCTCTGCCTGAAAAAGTGGATCCAGTGTGCCCCTCCTTGCTGGACTCTTGTTATTTGCCTCTTACTGTCTTTCCTCCACCACTTTTGTCAGCTTCTTGAGCACTTGGTCATGTTGCCATCTGAAGTGACCATGTGTCTGTGCGATTTTGCAACCTGTCAGTGCATGCTGCAGGGAGGCATTGATAGAGAGAGGTCACAGGTTTGCTCTGTAGCAAACCACTGATGGAGATTGTGAGGGCAAGATAGGTTGTCGAAGGTCGGCCTAATGAGGAAGCTTAGTCAAGCCTGTGGCAGGTTTCCACAAGTCTGCCAAATTGATTGTGTGACTTGCAACAATTTTAACATTGTCCAGCACCCCTGTGGCCTGTGCCACAGCCTTTGCCCTGTACTTCTCCTGCTCCATCCTGGTAACCACAGAGACACATTACCACTGGGCATGCATGTAATTAATGGAATTTCAGCAGAGTATTTTGCACCACAGTCAGAATTGTGGGCTTTTGTTGTGATTTTTAAAAAAATATGGACAGGATGTTGTAGGGATGGTGGAGCTATGAAACAATTTGAGCTTTGTAAACAGAGAAAATAGGAATTGAACGTCCAGAATGGTGACAGATTGGTAAAGTGGCACTGGATTTCCAGTGCAACCAACAAGGACACAACATCAGTTAATGATAACACATATTTTAGCATTATAGAAAAATATATACAAAAAAAGTCACATAATATACTGAACTTTAGATGTTCCTATGGGATTTGAATAGTTGAGAGTTGGTGGTATTGCATCATCTAGGAATGTTTTATTTTGTTTGAAAATAAGAACTAGTCTGTCAACTCTCTTTGTCATCCTTTTTGTTACCTCCAAAAGATTGTTTTTTCTAGTTTAATTGCCTGTCAGCGTTATGAAAAACCCATGGACAGATTTTCATGAAAAGTGACGGACAAATGGGCCTTGGGCCATGGAACAACTGATTTGATTTTGGTAGTGCTTTGGTGTTGAATCAGAGACAGATATTTACAGGCTCAAGAAATCAATTCATCTTAAAATCTAAGTGACAGGAATGATGTCCTTGGATATAACTGCGAGTTGCAGAGTTGCTCAGAGTTGGTGGATGTTTGCACTGTCGAAGTACCTTTTAGCTGATTACTAGACTTAAGTGTGACTGATCGTCCTTACTGTAAATCCTTCCTTCTCATGTCATAAACTTTATTTCCGCTTTTGTGGACAATAAAGTTTTTGTATTCATGTTAGTGTGACCACATTGCCAGGCTGCTAAGCTGGCAGTTTCTTAGTTTTTAGAATGTATAGGTTGTAGAAAGTGTGTTTGGAAAAAATCATGTCATGTCAAATGGTTGATTCTACACTTTCATCTCTGACATCTCTAAGTCTGACATGCCTGACAACAGCTCCTTTCTCAACTTCCTTTTTGCCACAGCTGTAGATCGGCTATCCAGTTTGATAACATCATCGATGGGCTATGATGGAGCCCCCAGCGTGGACCCACCCACATCCCTTCAGGAGGCAGCTAATGAAAAACAAATAAGTGTAAATACAGGAAATTCCCTGCCACAGACAAGCTACCTCCCCACAACCCCAACAAACCATGACTCTCAAATACCTGTCACCAATATAGATGATTTTATATTAGACCAGAACTTCTGCAGTGATAACTATAAACCTTCCCACTCCCCCGCCAAAGCATCAAGTGATGAGAGTGCACCATGCTGCTCAAGCCAACACAGTATAACCATGCTTGAGAAGGGTGGTGTTCCTAGTCTACTGGACTTTTCCATCTTGAACACAGGAAATAATAAAGGTTGCCTCCTGTCTCTGGGGAAAACATTCTTAAACAGCTACTCCAGAAACTTAAGCAATCTCAGAGATGACTGCTCTGCTTTTACCGATGGATCAAATAAGGAAAGACCTGATGCTGACTCTAAATGTGCATATCATGTGGTGGATGACCGAGAATCTGAGAGTGATTCCACCACCAACAACAGTCACATCGTTGATAAAATGGCCAGCTGTGATGAAAAGTTCCAAGAACCACATTCAGATGAGGAAGAGGTGGAGATCTGTTTCTCTGAACCCCAGCACTGTACTGTTCTGCACCAGTCTCAGCTCAGCCAGTCACTGAATGGGCCATTGCCTCCCCTGCATTCCAATGGCCAAAATGCAAACATGCCTGAGGCCTTTGAAGTGTTGCAGCAATCGACTGTTATTTCACTGGAAAACAAAAATCCTTCTGTTGTAACAACTCACTGTCCACAGCTATCCAAGCTATCTCAGTTACCAGGTGCCTATTTGATAGGGGAAAATAAAGCCATCTCTAGTAAAGAACTATGCCAGTCTTCCAAGGATACAATATATGTGCCTTTCACAGAGTCCTCAGAGTGCCCCATTAGTAGTGCCAATGGGCCATGTGACATAGTTGACACATCTGTGGCATGTGTAGGGGTTGATAGAAGTCCCTTCTCTACACTCGATACTAACAATGTCACTCCACAGAGTCAGGATATGACTGCAAAAGTGCATGCAAATGCCTCTCAGACCTCAGGCTCAGTAAAAGACTTGAGTACACAAACACTTGGCCATTCAACTTCAGTGGAATCAAAGGCTTCCAATTCAAGCAACAGTGTATCAGGCACAATAGTGTCACCATCTATAATTAGAAGAGACAAGGAAAGAGAGAAAGTCCTGGATTCTGGTTCAGTTACCAATACCCCCAACAGCCCTTTACTTAGGGCCTCTGGCCCAAAATTTCACAGTGGTTCAAGCTCTCCTGTGTTGAGGAGTAACTTTAGTAGTAAACTTCAGGATAAAAGTCAAAACAGACCTTGTACTAGTGCTGTCAAACTGAAGGGCCTGAGCATTAAGAGTAAAGACAAAACACAGGACCAGCTTTCTTTAAAACCCAGTATAACTGAAACTTCAGTTTCCAAGACAGTCAGTTCTTCCCCAGTCCAGTCACCAAAACCACAATCCAAGAAGGCAGCCACATACAGCTGTTTGAAGACCAATAAACAGCTTGATATGAACAATGGCCTTGCTTCTCCCAAACTAAATGAGATAAAACAAGGTAGGGCTAAGTCCCAGTCTCAAACTGGTACATTAGAGGCTGCACAACCTGCCAACAAGAAAAAGGAGGTCATTTCAGGCCAAGGAAAGCAGGACTCCCAGGCAGTAACTGTACCACAGGGCCAACAAGATCTACTTCCTACTCAGAGAACATTCATAGAGGTCCAGCTGTCATCTTCATCATCATCATCACCTAAACCAGTTCTGGCATGCAAAGAAACTGTGAATACAAAGGACTCAAATCCAACTCAAAGTTTATTTTCCCAAAATGACATTAACAGAGGTGTAGGGGCAAAATTAGAACCTATGCTTGTATCCTCCAGCTCTGTACTTAAACTAGAAAATACAAATAGTGTGGCTGGTAACAAAGAAGTTAATTCAGCATCTTCGAAAAATGTAGCGCATTCAACCACAAGCAGTGACTCTAAAATCTGTACAACAGAGCCAAGTGAAAGCCCAAAGTCCAGCAGGTCTACACTGTATACAAGAGCAATGGAAAGGCAACGTTTCTCTATAGACACTGCCTTGCCTGGGGATCCCAACCCTTTCTCTGTCCGACAGAAGATAAAATCCTTTGAAAACTTGGCTAGTTTTGACAAGCCTGTGGTCAAATGCATCGACATTCAGTCTTATGCTCTGACATGTAGGCCCCCACTGAACCAGAGGCTTTCTGGTTATATGGGCTTGGTTAACTCCCTTGACTGCCGTGCTCTGCGAAGGAGTTTCAGCTCATGTGTGGAGAATCTAAACCCTATCACAACTCTCTCACCTTTTCATGGCAAGTCTCCCTCTAGTATTACACTGATAAACTTTGACCTGCCACCTGCAAGCTGCAACACTACTCAGCTGACTGAGGACAAAGTTGCGAGTGAAGTTCCCAAAGTTTCTGATGGAGCTGCCCCCCAGGCCTCTCCAGTGCTGCGGAGCAAACATGCCAGAGGGAATGCTAAACTTTCCCGCACTAGGCTGCGGGAGCTCAGGGCTCTCAGTATGCCTGACCTAGAAAAACTATGCACAGAGGACTTCTCCAGTGGAACAGGTACAGTCACATATCAAACTGATGTGGGGATGGATCCTATAAAGATTATGGAAGCCCCTGTAAGTGAGGGCTTTCCCCAGTCTGAAACCTCCAAAGGAGTGGATGTGACCAGGGTGAGCCAAGGTGATGCTGCAGCCAGTGATGATTCTCCTCAGGAAATCCCGAGGACCCAAGGGCACCAACCAGGCTGGTCCATCAGGTGGGGAAATCAGGATTTAATTTAACTGGTTTAAATTTAAATTAAGTGGTCATTTTAGTCTACATTTACTGCACTTTGTTATTCTGCTAGGTTATGTTAATCTAAAGCTTTTCTGTTAAATGTAGTAATTTTTATTCAAAGAACAATCACATTTGAAAGGGCATTTCTGAAGCAAGGGACATGAACCCTGTCTTAAATTGTGGATTCCTTTTGTCTGCAGTTTAAAGGAGCTGGCTATTTCTCCTGTGAACCAGAGCAAGCTGCAAGCAATCCTGTCCACTCTGACAACCAAATCAGATGTGCTAGCCTTGCTTCAGGAGGCCAAGGCCCTCTCTGAGGTAACAGACAGTAGTAACACCCACAATGGCAAATTGTACAGTACATAAGATTTGTGATTTAATGTCTTCAATCAGTTTCTTTTTAACATCCTACTTGTTTTTTAGTATGTTGTCAAATTGATTGCAACTTGTGTCTAAATCTTCTACAGGTGAACGATAATACTCACTTTGTTGTCCTTACTAAAGAGGAAGGCTCTGGACTTGGTTTCAGCATTGCTGGTGGAGTGGACCTTGAGCAAAAGTCAGTAACTGTAAGTACAGTGTTATATCAAGGTGCTGGAAATTACATATAGAGGAATGATGCAATGTACTACAACACAGACACTGGGCACTCAGTCAGAAGAGAAACAAGCTAAGCAGGGAAAACAAGAAACAGTAGAAAATAGAAAAATATCATCATTGGCAGAAACTAGATTAAACTCTCGAAGACTACCAGTGGACAAAGACTGAAATCTCCCTCCACAGTACTTTGGTATTTTGGTTTGACTAAAAGATTAAGAAAATAAACGGGCCCTAAGTTTGGTTATGATAACAGCAATGGTATTTGCCTCCCTGATTTCTGCAGGTAGACAGAGCTCTGTATGAATAAGTGACCTTAATATTAATATTGAAAACTTATTGAATCTCAAAATTGATGTATTGTTACACTCCAAATGGGTACACAAAACACCTACAGCTACATGTATTACTGATGTCAACTGCACGTTTTCAATAACTCATCTTTTTTGTCCAGGTTCATCGGGTCTTCAACAAAGGTGTAGCTAGCCTTGAAGGCACTATCCAGAGGGGGGACAGCATTTTATGCATAAATGGCACAACGTTGGAAGGCAAAACCCATGGAGAGGCTTTATCTTGCCTCCACCAAGCTAGGCTGTCGACCCAAGCTGTAGTAGTCATCCGAAGAGGCAAGGACAGTGAACTAAATGTCTCTGAAAGAAATGACACAACTAGCCAGCCAAGGAGGGTCATCTCTGCCAAGAAGTGTATGGAGGTTGGAGCAGGTGAGGACCAGGGGTACATGTGTGGAAAATAGACAAACTTACCTCTGTTTATGAATGATAAACTTAAGTTTATCAATTTAGTTTAAGCCCCATCTTGGCAGGGCTCCCTTGTCTGAACTTTTGCCTCCCAGCTGTTCGCTTTGTTCATATTTTAATTGACATCATTTTCAGTGTTGGCCTCTTCACCAATCTGGGAATATACTGGAGATTAATATAATGTGGTCTAAATTCTTGATGTCAGCTGTAAAAAGCAGAGGAAAAAAAATTGAATAAATACTAGAACAGTAACATTTTAATTAGAGATTTCACCACAGTATCATCAGTTCAAATGCTGCCTAAGCTAGGATCAACCTCGCCAAATTACCACATTGCAGTGTATTGCTTAAGATAATCCCTCACCTTAATTATTCTAATTATTCTAATTATGTTTTCTCTTTCTCAGTGGTCAATGTAGGTCCGGATGGTGCTTTAACGGTGGCACTTCACAAGACTTCTGCTGGCCTGGGCTTCAGTCTGGAGGGGGGCAAAGCCTCAGCCCATGGAGACAGGCCCCTAAATATCAAACGCATCTTTAAAGGTGATGTTTCTGTCTAGGTCTTAGAAAGCATGAGCCAGCAATGCATAAAGCTAAAGCACTGATTTAGGACCAACAATCAGTTCTCACTGCAATATTGCATTCACAAAGACTTGAAAGAAAAATTGACTATACATCCTGGCTTCTTTCCTTAGATATTATCACAAGGAAGAGTCAACAAAAGTCAAAGGGGTCAAAGAAAACCCATGCATGCACATTGTCACTTGTATAAACCTGAATAATCACTTTGTAATGTACAGTATGCAATGTAGAAATACTCTAAAAACAGGATGAAAGGTTACATCATCTGGATGGGTTACTCAGTCATTCACATAAGATCAATCTGGAAATTTGGAAAAGCAACACTGGCGTGGAGTAGGCTATTAGTCCAGTAATTTTAGGCCAAATTGGGGTGAACCTAGGACAAATTGCAAGAGAAGCAAACTCAACTAATTTTGTATCCTCAGTATGTCCTGAGTGAGGGAAAAAAAAGTCCCAAGGAATCCCATTGGTGGAAAGTTTTGAAAATCACCTATATATAACAATATAATACCAAAAAACGCCCTTTTTAACACACAGGTGAAAGGGGTTCAAAATTTTACTTTCAGATATCACTACAAAAATCACAAGTTGATTACACACACAAAGACAAGAAAAAAAGTCAATTACAAGTTCTTTGAATTATTCTGTTTACACATGCATATCACACATTATTTGATTTGATATGCGCTAGTTGGAATAAAAAGTTGTCCTAGGTTTTTTCATAAAATGACTGGACTATGTCCATAGCCGGAAAAAATGCATGAAATTGCTCAAATACAGTTCACAATTGAAAGGAAACTAATTTTTCATCAAAATGTAAGAATGACAAAATCAAAAGGTCATTTACATAATTGCTACATTATACCAAGTCTATGCAAATAAAACTCTAACAGATAACAGAATATCTAAGACCGGCTAATGATAAAATAATAAAGCCAAGCTCAGACCATAGCAAAAAACCTCAACAAAGCAAACCATAGCAAAGACCTCAAATAGCTCATGTAGGCTTGAATACAAAAGCATCTGGTCCACCTATTCCAGATTCATAAATTCCTAACGACTATAATTTCCCCAGCAGTAAACTGTATGTAGATACTGCCTCAGTAAGAGCCATTAAAACAGCAAAACTATTGGGGAAAAAAAACCACTGCACATAGGAGATCCTGTCACAGGCTGATGGAAAGCATTCAAGTGTAGATAAAAAAAGGCACTGAAATTTTGAACAAAATCCAAAATCTTACCTTCTTGTAGTATGTTTACATTTGCTTACATTCACTATACATAGAGTAGCTAACTCTGAGATCATTTCAGTGGAAAATCTTGAGAACTAAGTGATTCACTTCAAATCACTTTAAAACAGTGATAGTCATATCCATTTCATAGTTACCTGAAATGGATCAATATCCTTCTAGCCAATCACTTTAAACGGATGATATTTTTAGTGCTGACTCTTTTTTTTGTATCATGTTTGCTGCAGCAGTGGCAAGCTGAGCCAGTTTTTGGGGGAAGTGCAGAATATATTAGTCATGGTCAGGCAAGGAGTGCTTCCAAATCTGAAACAAGCCAGAGAGACAGCAAACGAAACCCCAAATCCATAGACAGGACTTTGCATTACCCAAGTCTTCACCAAACCCTTTTTTTGGATTAATGTATGTAACAGTTAAAGGAATGGATAAAGGAATAAATGAATAGTTTGTCATATTTGATCTCTCTTTTTGCTCACCACTATTGTTGTTAGTTGGTAGATTTCATTTCCATCCTGTTTGTCAGACTGGACATGCAGGTCCTGCTTACCACCTACAGTTTAATGCAGGCAACTGAGGACAAATTCATAATTGTTCAGGTCAAAAAATCATTCCACAGTTTATCCAGAGGCAGCATTAATGCCACCATAGTCTGTTGTGTCAAATTTGAGTGGTGAAGAGATTTTCAAAGGCCAAAATCAGCTGCTCTGACAACAGCTTTCTGTTCGTTCTCTGTGGCAGGCGCTATACTTCAGCACCATGGACAGCACTTTTATTAAAGGAGTCATCATGAGTCATCATTTGATGCAAATTATTAATAGATTTAGACAAATCATAGCTTACCCTTTTTTCTACCTGAAGCCGCACAGTGTTTCTCTCTGAATCTCTCTCTATCTCGCCCTCTCTGTATTTAAAGGGATAGTTCACTCATTTTGAAAAATTTGACATTATTTCACTTTACCTTAGCCAGGGGCAAGTGCACCTCAATGGCTAACAGTTAGCATGTGGAGCATCCAGCCAGTATCCAGCACTCAGTAACAATGAGAGGAAGATAGCACCACTACTGTCCTACAGAACAGCTGGGGGAAGGGAAATAATATCTTTTTTTTTTTTTTCAAAATGTGAAAAATGTGTTCTTATAATGCAGCTTACATGTGAGCTAACTCTCTCTGCCCCTCTATAACAGGAGGAGCTGCAGAACTGTCCAGGGTCATTGAGGTAGGTGATGAGGTCCTGGCCATCAACGGGCACTCTCTGGAGGGCCTAATGCACTGTGATGCCTGGAACATCATTAAAGCCGCTAATGAAGGGCCCGTCCACCTTCTCATCCGCAAGCCGAGGACCTCCGTGTAATGAAGTCGGAGAGGAAATCCTCTGGACACTGAGTAAATCCATACACCATGCCAAAGCCAAGTCATGGAAAAGAGCTGGTGATAAGGATGATACAGACTTCCTCACTTTTTATAGATTTTCTTATGGACTCCATTTGAGATCGTGATGTTTTTACTCTCAAAAATAAATGGGATTTGAGCACTACTGTTGGTGGTGTGCAATGCAGAATAATAGTTGTGAGAGGATTATGGAGAGGTTGGCCTGACTGACTCTGGAATTCTGAAGATAATCATGCCATCACCAGTCATTTTTTTTTTAAATACAGGTAATGTGCAAAAAAATAGAAATAATAATAAAAAAAAATCAAGTATTACCATTGTGGTCTTACCTTTGATGTGAACTGTTTAGGTACATAATTTTGACATGAACAACTGGTAAGACGTTAGTGTCAATCAGACAGTGTTTCTGCCAATTCCTGAACTTGGAATTAAAAGCTCAGACTTCTTGAATATTGAAATGTAATTTAAGAACCAGTTAAGGTCAAGTATTTCTGAAAACAAGACCGTACGTGACAGTTGTGCCAGACAAGTGGTATGTCAAATCTATGATTAATTCTAAGCTCACAAATTCTTGATCTTATTTATATCTCCATTTATCTAAGTCCAAACATAAATGCTTTTCTGATGCCATTTTCTGGCATTCCATTTGACCTGGAGTAGTACATATAATGTAGTTTGACTGTACTTGAGATGTCTGGTGATGTTGCCCTACAAACTAAGGACTGAAGTCTGGAAGAGCTCTTAAGCCTGAGCAGTTCTACTTTTAGCCACATTTATTAACACCCATAGAGTCATTGCATTATCATAGTATAATAATTAACCACTCATTTAAACGGTGTGCCACAAATTCTTACAGTGCTATCTAATAATTCAAAGTACTGTGCCAACAGATGTCTTAAAATACTGGAATGGCTAAAAGGAATGTAGAGGAAAATGATGCCTCTTTTCTACCGCAAAATGACCATTATTTGATTTCAAGATGTGAACCATAATGTCTGCCATCATACACGGCTCTGGTCACTTTCAGTTTCACCCTTGACCACTGCAGACTTCATGACAATGTGGCTGTGTCTACTTCTTTTTTTTTTTTTTTTTTTTTTTACTTTTTTGAAATAATTTGTTGCTCAAAGTTTGCCCATTAATCACATTAGTGGTAGCATCCTTGTTTCAAACTTACATCCCACTGTAATACCTCCTCCTATTTGGCAAATCTTTTTATTCAAGTACATTAATTAAGCAATGACGGTGCTCACTTTTGAAGTTATTTGACAAGAAAATCTAAACCGGCATCAGTTTATTTCAAAGGATTAAAGCATTAAAGGCAGAATGCATCATTTTATTCTTTCCAAAAGAATACTGATCCAGGAATAATTACAAGCATCTCCTGTGGCAGGGGTGAATGATATGGTCAAAAAAGAGCAACTATTTTGTCAGATATTGCAATATGATGCACAATAGTAGTGGGGATGATAGTTTTTGCAACATAATTTTCAATTTGACTAAAACAAAATGTATAAAAATAATGTGATTTTTGGCAGGGTCTGCACCAAACAAACTTTTGTAGGCCGGGTGTCTCTGTAGTACCACAGTACTGTATTTATATTGATATTTGGTCACACCTATCACAAAAAAAAGCATAACCTGTGATTTGGATATTGCACTTGGCCATGTTGCAATTTAAATAATATGTCAATGAACCATTAATCCCTATCTCACTGTGTGAAGCACAACAGTTGAAGGCTTAACTGTAAATACTATTTTCTATTGTGTACATTTGACTGTTAAGTGTTATCATTTTTGTTTGAGATATGCATTTAATACCAGGTTACTGAATGTCTCTTGTCTTTTCATTAGTGTGTTCTGCTAAATGACTGATGTAATGTATCTGTGTAGATGAGCTCACAGGCTATTGTATTAAGCACAGTAGCACACAATCAGAGAAATGCGTTGAATGGAACATTTTGCAATAGTGGAAAATATTAATTGCACAGCAAGATGATCTGATGATACAGATATCTATGATTTTATGTACAAAAGTAATCAAAATGCTGTCTTATGAAATATGAAAAATCCAAGGCTGGTGTCACTTGTGAAACTCTTTCACCCGGCATGGTTGTATGCACTTATGAGTTCCATCAGTTACCCATCAGTTACCCTGCGTATCAGCCCCTGCAACAAACTGAGAACCTGTATGCAGCGTGGTTGCATCAGCTTGGAAGAAATCACTTTTCAAGTTTTGTGGATTAACATTACTTTTAAATATTTGTGTATTCCAGGTACTGTGAGCAACTGGAAAAGGAAGTTTGGTTATTTGCCATCTTGGATATAACTTAATATTATGCCAAAGCTAAGAGATTTAGTAAAAAAGTGTTGCTGCATGTAGTTTTGATTGATGCGACTGGATTGCATGAAACCTTTCAGTTAATTGAAGTGACACACAGAAAATTCCAGCGAAACTCTGTTGCATACAACCAAGTCAAGTGAAACAACTCAATGTGTTACACCAGCCTGAGAAATCATTCAGGTTGGTTTGTGCACTTTTGATTTCCAGGGGTATATTTTTCCAGTTTTTGTATTTTTTACTTTCTTAGACGCAACCTTTTGAATAATAAGTATACCGTTTTGATACAATTTGCAGTATCACCAGGACCAGAGTCTTGCAGTTTACAAAATGAGAGTTGAATTCACAGGACCAGATTTCAGCTCAAATTTTGGATATATTTTTTACAAATTTAAATCAATATTGTACATATTTCTATCATTAAAGCATGTTACTGTTCTGTGTAATTCAGTGGTGAAGTTGCTCCATGTGTCCAAGTTTATTTGGAGGCCATTATGAGGAAAGGAAGCCACCTGGGAACGGGTGAACACACACACACACACACACACACACACACACACACACACACACACACACACACACACACACACACACACACAGAGAGAGATTTTAAATATCAAGTATATTTTAACTTAGATAAAGACAATTACCACAAATTTACCCCTACAAATTGAAAAAAGTAAACAAATATGAAAAGCAAAAAAAAAAGTTTTTATTTTTACGAAGGTGAAATAAAACCTTTCAAAAAAGCTCCTGGGTTTCAAAAGGTTATATATACACACAGAATACAGTTGACACTAACCTCTTTATTTTTATGTTAAAGAAAAGTCATTCTCAACACTCAGTCCTCCTCACTTTTGAAAAGATGGGGCAGAGCCGAGCGTTTATATGAGGAAACTAAACCCCAAACCCAAATGTCTTTGAAGTCTGACCTCCTGACCAATGGCAAAAGCTGCTGCAGGTGATGTCACCACCTGTTGCGCACGACTTTGGTGCTGACATCACCTGCCACCAAAGATGAGGCACCATACTATTCACCATTACAGTAACAGCTTCACAGAGATTTGGGTTGAGTTACCCTTCAATACAAAGTGCAGGCAAACTGAAGCACATGGCGAGATGTGACAAACGGTGACAGGGGTTTCTGTGTCAGCCATGGACAATAGCTCATGGTACTTTTTTGCCCTAGACGTTGCCTGTAAGGCAGCGCTTCCTAATCCTCCACCAACCGTAGCTCTAACCATGACCACAGCCTGCGAGGTGACCTTACAGTCAACAAGGGAGGCAAAGAACGCAGAAAGAGTAGATGACAAAGGCAAAAGTTTAAAGGTTTATCATTACTAAGATGTCTGTCTCAGTCTTGTCTGCCGCACAGTTAAGCAGAAGAGTGTGATTACTGTATTTAATAGGAATTTAGCTCTGGGTATCATCAGTATAAGATGATGCTTGAAGCGATAAACTCACCCAAAGGAAGTGAATCGACAGAGAACAAAAGGGGGGCCAAGAACTGAGCCTTGAGGAACACCAAAGCTGACATTGAGGTATTCTGAGGCGCCATCTCTCTGATTGGATCTAGGCCACGACAGCAAGACTATGAATGTTCATTAAGTTATCAAGGTGCTCTAAAAGAACTGCGTAATCAGCAGTGTGAAAGCTGCACTCAGATGCTGGAAAACAGAATTAGATCCAGAATCATGGCTTATCGGATGATCACTGACCACATTAGGGAGAGCAGTTTCAGTTACACTTTTACACAAGCAAATCACACATTTTACAAAAGAAAGGAGGAACGGAGACTTTTTTTTTAGCTGTTTATAAGCCTAATGCTTGAGATAAGGGAGGAATTCAGAACACTCAGCACGTATTCAGTATTGTTGAAATGTACAAGTAAGCATTAACCTGTTTATAGTTATGATAAAGATATATTTAAAATTAAATTTCCAAAAAATCACCATATAAAACATGATTTTTTAATCAAAAAATACAAGAAACAATGAAAAAATACATACTAGTGATACACTTTGGTGCCATTTTTTGTTTTAGAGTGTAATTCTGTTTTTCAGTAGCACAGAGAGCATCTGAGACGGCTAAATTAGGGCTGCACTGAAGTTTAATAAGAGGAAAATGTACCTTTTCTCTATTATTCTGTACTCCTCCTGTATGATTGTCATGTATGGTTGCAAAATGCTCAAAATTCTCCCGATAATCCATGTAAAAATTACACTTTTCACTGATTTGGCAGTATGGCCCAGTGCCTCTGTTTGTTGCTTCACCATACACTTGCATTGTTCCATAAAGAAAAAATGATGAGCTTTCTCAGATTTTTCAGGGTTCGCTTTTCCAAATCTCCTAAAGCATTATTTAGATTATTTTAAGGGCTGGGCACAGAGTGATCCACACCGTTTTGTGCAAAATCACTTTCTCAATACATCCATAACGATGCACATAGTCTTGTTCCTTAACGCGACATGCCTGGAATGCATCCTTTCACAGGTTAGCTGCTGTACATTTCTGCACTATTGTGTAACGTTATCAAATTTTATTCTTTGCCAGAATTCAAGTTTCCATGTCTTTGGTCAATGCCTGCAAATGTGTACTGTAAAATATTACTTTTAGTTACAATGTTTCCATCTCTTCATCTACTGCCTGCTGTCTCATGAGGCAAAAAAAAAAAAAAAAAGAAGTCTCAAAATGTGTGAACATCCAAATGCTAGCCTAATCCTAGTGAAACACATTCTATGTAAAACAGGTCAAACAATGAATTCTGCAGATTCGCAAGTTTCTCACCTCATTTCTTGTCTTGTTGATGTTGGGAGGAGAACAGCTTCACATCGGGCTCCTCTCAGGATAATGCAGTTTGCCTCATTCTACCAGTGTGTCAGAAGTGTTTGCAGGTCTGATGAGACCAGCTGAGGGAATACTGCTAATGACAACATGTCACAATCTATATCAAAAGGAATGTATAAGCATTATGGGTTAACTTGTTGTCTAAACTGAGCGCACGCTTCTTAGCTTAACATTGATTGTCATAATTGCTGTGTAGTCAGTCAGTTTGGCAAATTATAATTCTCATTTCAGTTTAGCTGTGGTTTTACATGTGTAAGTTTACCTGCAACCTGGGAGCCCACTTCCTGCTGTCAGATGGGAGGAGGCTGGTTGGGCTAAAATATTTAAGTCATCATCATTCTCTGACAATGTTTTAGTAGTTGTAATTTTCTGGATCAATTTTGTAATACTTTCCTTGTAATTTCTCTTTAATTTTCTGATCAATTTCTTCACTTGATTATTTTCATGGGAACATGATGGGAACTTGGGGGAAAAAAAAGGTGATGAGCAAATTAGCAAGAAAATACCAGAGCATCAGTGAACCAAAAAAAACAAAACAATAGAATTACTAACAGAAAATTATAGAAAATCTGACCAGAAAATTAGCAAAAATAAATAAAATAAAATTGCAAAAAAACAGTATTTCTACTTATTAAACATATATTTAACCATCAGATCAGTGATGCTGGATCAGTGTCAGATTTCTTGTGAAATGCATTCACAAGAAAATGAGCTCTCAAAGACCAAACCATCTGATTGGTTGCTGTACCTGATGACACATGACCAGATGACAAATTACACATTATCAAGAAACGGCCGGTGTGGCTCATAACATCTACGACTGTGTGAAAGAACACATTTGCTGTTGGGTGTCATCAGCAAGGGCAGCCTGACCATTAGGCAAAGACCCAACGAGAGACAAGAACAGGACAAACATTAACTATGAGGCCAGAGCAAATTTCCTCTCTTGCACCAGCATAATCCCTCCCAGTTATCTTGCCAACTTTCTAATCCTGGCCAGCCCTTGCATGCATACTTCACTTTAGTCAGAAAAAGACACATGACTCATCCTTCAGGAAATGTATTTATTCTGCTCCTTGTAAAGCAGAATACACAGCCTGGTGGGCATTCAAGAATGGACCTACATTGAACTGCAATTACAACATCAAAGTTACAGCTTTTCCCCCACTGTCATAATTTTAATTTCATATAGGTTACTGAAATGAACGATGCAGCACCAAACCAAGATAAGGGCAAGCAAGCCTGTAAAGTTTTCCATTAAAACAAATGTTAAAAGCCAAAACACAATAACAAATGATTTGAACACTGTCATGCTGTCCATAAATCAAAGCTTTTTTATCTATTTCAAGATTCTAGAAATATTTTCATATATGAAAATTTAAAGAGACATATATAAAGCTACATTTAGGGAATAACTTCACTACTAACATAAATGTCTCGAGAATTAACATTTTTCTTCAGAACTGCAGTGCAATGCCACATGGATCTGTTCACTTAATTGCGGCCTAGCCGTTAGACATGACAAGACCACAGCATCAAACACCACTTGCATTAAGCACAGAGAAATTAATATTCAAAAAGAACAATTTAGAAAACAAAAGTTGCAGACCAAATGAGGTGTTTCACAATGGCTACAAAACTAAGTCAACCTCTGAATGAAACTATAAAATGCATGAACGAAGGCATTGACATTTATCTTTAGCTTTTCCTTCTGATCCACAATATAGATTTAACAAACAAAGATCTGGCTCCATTTTTAGATCTTGTGAGGAATGCCTTTCCTCACAATTTAAAAACAAAAAAGAACTCTCCAGAAAGGAGTGGCTGCAGAGCTTAGGAAGCCAATGTCAGGAATACTTCTATTTGAGAAGCATATCAGGTAAAAACTGCTTACTCTAGGAAAGGCTTAGGTCTGAACTTAAACTCTGATCAATATACAGCTAAAACATTACACATAGGACAAATTTTGGTTTATGTAGTACCAAGTGAAGCTGCAGTCACACCAGTACACCTGTTGTTTTACAAGACCAAGCTGGAAAAAAACACTGGTCTTAAGCCACTACACAGGAGGCAGTGCAAACTCAGTTGTTAAATGCAGTGAAAACAAATACATATATATGTATATAAACAACTTTAAATTGTTAAAGGGGAAGCCTAATAGCTATCGTAATCCTTCTTGTCTTTTTTGCCTTCGCCCTCAAAGCTGTCCGTCCCGTCGCTGTTGTCGCGGCGCCGCTTGCGGTTGTTCCGGATGTTGAATCGAGGGTTTATCTGCGGCAGCGGGTCCATACCCAAAACTTTATGGATCTGTCGGAATGCCAGCAGCCTCAAAGCAAACTGCTCAGAGAGAAAAACAGAGAGGAAATTTAAAATCGCTCACTGAATCTTTTACTGGAACTAAAGAGTTATTCACATACAAGGAACTCCCAAGATCTTCGATGTACATTATAACTTTCATAAAGTGTATGAGACACCCTGGTGACTGAGTCACTTGGATTAGTCTGTTCACGGCTGGAGATAATAACAGGATTTTATGCTCCATGAAACAAGCTTAAAATTTAGCCTGACTTGAACTCGAATTATGACCATAACATTTTCAGTTTAGCCATCCAGTTCATTTCAGACATGGCTGTTTCTATCCTTACAGAGAAGCCAGCTCTAACAGGTGCAACTATCTTTCAGACAAGCAGTTCTTCAAGATCCTTTGTTTGAAAAATACAGGTTTGGTGAGAACAGCTACCAAGGAAGGTTGCAGTTCTGTGGTTTGGTAATGACTATCCTGTTGCTAGTTGTTTTTGCCAGTGCAGTTTTACCTGTGCTTGGTTTATGTTGTTAAGACTTCACAGATTGTTCCTTGACACATTATGAGTTAGCTACAGTTCAGTGATTGCCTCAATTGCAGAAGCATCAGTTACAAATACAAATACTATTAACTATTTGCCATCTGTGGAGCTCGTAGTTTTTTTTTTGTTTTTTTTTACAATGTTCACCCCCTGTATTTGTATTATGTGACTAAGCCATTTTGTAGCATTATTCTATGACATATTGGTCAGCCTGACCAATTTGTGATTTTTATGCCAATATTGTTATTTGTCAAATTTCTAATTATGTTCTTTTGTCAGGTGCCCTTATGGTATCCTTTGCCCTCAGTCTGTCTGGTCAGTTCTTCAACTGTACTTTTTTTACATTCTCCCATCTGACCATGTCATCTGGAGCCATTTTCATTTGTAGCACATGTCTGAATCAGCTTGACAGATGATGTATAATTCAAAGTGTACCTGGGCACTTGAGGTAATGTCCTCTCTTTGCTGCTCTCCCATTGCTGTTAGGGTGTCTGCAGGATTCTTTTCACAAGGATCTACCAATCCTGGCCCACCTGTGTAAAATATTAAGAATTTAACTTTTATTTCATCAGGTTTCAAAACTGTCCTTGCAGCACTCTCAAATCACACCAATTTACACAACACATATACACTTTTTAAGAGCTCTGGTGTGCATGTTTGGGCTTAGTGAGACAATGCTGACTAAAGTCTGAGTAAGAAAACCACTGAACCCGATCCAATTCATGTGTCATAGTGAAATCACACATGTATTTTTCATCATTAGAAGTCATGCTTTACAGATTTAGATCTGGGGTTTAGTTACTCTTTAAGTGTGGTCTGTTGCATTTCTGACCAAACGTAACAGTGATGTGGGAATGCCAAGTGTGAGACAATTACATCACTACAGCAAGGTAAAAATTTCAGTCACTACATGCAAGCAAAATCTAAGGGTGCTTTCAGACCTGTGGCCCGTTTGCTTTGTTCCGATTCAGGGGCTTAATCGATACAGTTGTTTCGTTTTTCGTTTGGGGCGTTTGTGTTCACAGGGCAACCATCCCTGGCGGTTCAAAGCTGTAAACAAATGCCATGTGCGAACCAACTGTTCTCTCATTGGTCAGAAATTACCCCGAAAGAAGAAGTTTCCTCTTCCGTTCTTACCCCGGAAAAAAACAAAAACCATGGAGCATCTTCAGCGTGTGTGGCTAGTTTGTTTCTCTGTGTTTCTGTGGTTAATGTACCCAGTGGCGGTCCTGCCCATGTTGCCGCCCTAGGCAAAATTACTGCCTTGCGCCCTTCCGTGTTACTACTCCTACCTACTTTTTATATGGACAAAATCTTGTTTGAATAAAAAGCCACCGGCCACGGCACCGGTCGGCATCAGGCGGGCCGGTACCGCGCCCACCTGGTCAGGTCTGCCAGATCTGACAGGTGAGCGGCGCTGATGATTTTTTTTTTTTTTTTGCGCTTGTGCCGCCCCCCACATGACATGAAAAAATGCCCGCTTCGCCCATGCCTAAAACCGCTACTGAATGTACCGGTGTTCTGTAACGGAGGAAAACATCCCGTTCTACCGGGAATCAAGACTGCGCAGGGAAAATAATATCATACTGCATCTACTGAGAAGAAGACAGGCCGCGACAAGGAATTGCCGACGAAGATGGGCTCTGACGCTGGTTAAACCACAGTTATGAGTGAGTTGTGTTGGTTCCTGTGTCGATTATGTTCTCACTGCAAACGAACCGCTCCAGGGCTCGAATGGAATCGAGCCGAGACCACCTCTTCTAGGCGATCTCGGCCCGCTTGTTTTGTCCCGCATCCGAGCGCAATTGCTGTGTTCACATATGTCCAAATGAACCGATCTTTAGGGGGAAACGCTCCCTGTTTCGGAACAACTGCTCAAAACGGGACAGGTCTGAAAGCACCCTAGGTTTTTCTGCTTGGGATGATCACCTTTAACATTCAAGACAGTGTTCAGATTCAAGCAGAAGTGAGCAGTGCTGAGATTCCAATGCAAAAACTTGGTGGTGTGAGGAGATGATGTAAAACAACAAATTTTAAACCTGTGCCTTAAACATTAGCCCAAGAGGTGAGGAGGACCCCAACAACAAATACAATTATTCTGACAATTTAAAGAGATAGAATGTGCCGTAGGTACCCGTACACCAAAGACTGTAATACTGCTGGAAAATGATTTTCTAATAAACCACAACTTTAATCATGACCAAATACATATTTAAATGTATGCTGCCTATTAAGACAGCAAAGGGCAACATAAATATAAATATAAAAGAGATGTCTCATAATTATATAGAGTTATTGTGCACAGTACTCATGTGTGTTGTATGAGGCATCAGATGGTTCTGGACACTTCAAAATAGATAGCTTTTCATCCCTATTTCATCAAAATCAGACACCAGCCTATGAACTTCATGGTTTGGATCTATTTCAACAATCACAAATAGGGAAAAAAAAAACCATGGTGTATTTTTTTTGGTTTTGTTTGTTTTATTAGCTACAAGTTTGAAACAAACAAAGGTTGTTGTCCACACATTACACCATTGACGGCGATCACCGTCAATTCATATCCAAACATTGGCTGCCATTGACAGAGATCATCGTCAATTCATATCCAAACAATGACTGTCAATGACGGCCTGTGACGTCAATTAGACTTTTGGTGGTTTCGGTGTTTAAATAGTCATAGAACAAACTATTCTGTGGGTCTTGAAAGATCACTTAAAATATTCTAAAATGCTGGCAGTATGGGGCTTTCTGTTTTGAAAACGGCTGGCAGGCAATGAGTTAAACTCAAGGACTCATTACACATTAGGGCTTGGCTTGTGGCAACCATGTGACAGTGTTGTTTGTTGTTTAGGATGTTGCTGTAGAAAGTATAAAGAATGAGACAGAAGCCAGACATATTTATTTCCACTGTACTTTTGTAATGACATGATGGAAACTGATGTTTGATTTGGCCCGCTGGTTGTTATTCTGCTGTTTAGCTTCAGTTTATGTCAGGGGGACTGAAGATCCAGCCGTTTCATATATTGAACATTTGTTGAATTTAATCTTGTATCACAGACTTCTATTACTTCCATAAAGCTGCTGCTACAGAGAATTGCCTTAATGGAAACCATGAGTAGATGTAGCAGCAGCTGGATAGCAAGGAGTGTACCGTCTGACCAAAGACAGTCCATAAGTTACACACAGAAATGCTGCATCAAGAAAACTATCAAAAAACATTGGCACATGTGACAAACTGGGATTGATCACACACATGCAGTAGTTTTTGTATAGTATTGTGTAGGTAACTCACTACGGTAAACTAAAAGCCCAATGACTTAATTTTCCCCTTTTCAGTGAGCTCACTCTCTGGTCCGCTTAAAGAGAAGAGTTTAGTTTGATTAAAAAGGACCACTTGTGAAACACACTTATACAACAGCTGTTATGCTAGAAAAGTTAGCTTAATGTCTTACCAGGGAGTAATATGCCAGAAGAAATACATTCGAAGACACGTCTCAGTGCATCACCTGGGCTGAGTGGGGCAGAAGCACTGCTGATGGCCTTCTCAACCAGCAGCTCCATGGCCTTAACAACATTGATGTGTGGTCAGTGAAAAATGCCTGTCTAATGCATCTCTGTGTGCATTGTTAGATTTCACATTTTTAAAAGTTGGCATGCACTTAATGGCAAAACGTTAATCATTGTCAAATCACTGAGGATCAGAGAACTGTTCACTGTTCAGTATGGCTTTAACCAGGGACAGGCATTTCAGGGAAAAAATCCTATTCAATAATCATTGGGAAGCATATGACAATTTCTGTCATAAGCTCTCATGCATTTTTTAAGAGAAGTCAATAGCCACATAAACTACTTGATTTTTTACAATCTTGTGACTTTGACAATTCAAAACCTGACCAGTCAAAACCCATTCCTAGTTTTACTGGACCATCTATATGATCCACAGAATGTAAACAGAAAAACACATCCATAAAGCGAGCCATGATTTCAAATGGACAAGCAACAAGCTAGTTTCACATATAAAAGGTAAAAATAATATTAAAATATCCATAATGTGTCAAGCGTTTAACTTTAAGCTATATGTCAGGTAGAAGTATGTCTTGCCAACAATGTGTTAATTATTGTTGCTTTTTAGTTTAGCTAGTCAGTTTGGCTCAAACATGGATTGTGCATCTCTGAGTCCAATGATATTTCTTACTATTAACAATATTAATGTGAATGGTAACACTAACAACAAAATTACCCCAAAATATTAACATTAATAATAGTGGACCTATAACTCTGCTATACCCCTCTTGGGGTATAGCTGAACACTGCTCCATCTGGTAACTGAAAACAAAAAAACTGAATAACACAAAGTCCTGTCAAAGATGATGGCTGGGAGCACTTCCAATGCTAAACCACTAAAGAGCAATAGAAACAAGCAACACGCCTTTCCAAGCCCCCGTCCAATCCCAGCTGTCACAATGAGACAGAAGGCTAGATGTAATTTGGGAAAAGTGTCAATTACATGAGGACAATGTCGATCACACTTACACTTCTGGAACGGCTCAGGTAATTTCCTTTGCAGCATTTTCTAAATTAGCCATGGCTTTGATACAATTCCGGTCAAAACAGGACATATTACACTAATAATATCCACCCGATCTAAAATTGATCAATGGGCTCTTGCAGAAGACATTCAAAGCATTCAGAAGAGGTCCAGCTTTTCAATTGTCATTAACTTCAGTGCCAGAATCTTATGTAGAAGAATGAAAATGAACTTTATGATATGTTGATGCATTTGTATTTTGTCTAACTTAGTCATAAGTGCAACAATGGGTTTTCTGACTGGAAGTATACAGGTTTCTTGAGGTTAAGTCAATGTTTTTCTTCATCATCTTGCAGCATATTATTGGCCTTTAAAAGACAGATGGCACTGTAGCATGTGGCTACCATGCTGATTTCCTTGGTAGACACTGTGATTAAAAAGAGACCATATGAGTGATTTTACATATTTAGTAGTATCTACAAAATGTGTGTAATTCATGTTTCTGCTCCTCTTTTACCGAAGCAAACTTAAATCGCTTGAAATGGTCTCTTCCAGAAAAAAGGCCCCAGGGAAATGGTGGCTTTAAACAGCAAATTATTAGTTCCCTGGTTCATGAATGGCAACTAAGTTGTTAGCCACAGAAGCCAAATATTTTAAGGTGTGTGTTTCAACCAAAATTCAGATCTGAAAAGAGAGGGATTTTGAAAATCTGTAAAAAGTATAACACCCCCTCCCCCCACCCCCCAGATTAAGGCACTGTCATGTCTTTAAAGCTTGTGTAAACAAAAGCAATACCTGCTGACATATTGTCAGCAGGTATTGCCAGCACTAAGGGACTCCAATTGTTAGTTCTCAAAAAGTCAATGAGTAACATATCAGTGCCTAGGCCTTATGCCTAGCCGCAGTCCAGCAAAAAACCAAAAAGGTATTTTCCAAATACCCAAAAAGCAGCCTTTAGCATGTGAAGTGTAGCATGTACTCACCCAGCCTGGGAAGGCCGACCACGTAGGAACTCGCTGACACAGGTCCCGCAGGATTCGGATGATGATCACACAGGACTGAAGTCCATTGGCTCTAGCCTTTTGATGCAGTAAAGTTAAATTTACTGAGTGACCAAGACTTACAAGAAGAGACGGGACCAAACAACTGTATGGATTCTGTCAGAGAGGTCCAAACACTACTGCGCATAATGGAAGCTTGTAATTGATTTGAGTTGTCTATAAGCCGTAATGGTTTGCAATCAGCTGCCATTCCCAGCAGTATTGTACCTCATCGTTAGTAAGGGAGTTCAAAGTTTGCAAGATGCACAAGAAAGAGGGAACTTCCTTGCCATCTTCTAAACCCTGACCCCAGGTTTCTCCAGGTATCTCACAAACAGGTACTTAAAAGTACAAGAGTCCACCTGAGAGGATAGTATAGGGACTGAAAGAGCCAAGGAAATCTGATTTACTTTGCCTGTGCTTTTGCTCAATTAGCACCATCACAGTAAACTAATCAGATGTTCCTTTCTCTCTCAATCCCTATTCTACAAAAATATATACAAAATAAACACAATACAAACGCTCAACATGAAAGCACTTATTGATGACACAATCTTGTGCAAAGTTACTCTGCAGCCTTATGGAGTCACATGTAACTAAAATGCTGTACTTACAGAATTGAAAAAGGGAATACAAGGATGCCAGTTCTTTGCTAGAGTAATTTGGAATATGAATACTTCTACTGAACTCAGGCTTCTCATCAACACATAATGATAGATATTAACCTGATCCTGTTCACAATGTGTGGCATCCTTGAATATTTCTTTTGCTTCAAAGATAAGATTCGTTTTCAAATTACACCTGATGTTTGTTTTCCTCAATTAAAATAAAATGCAAACCAAAAGGATAAAAAAAATAATGCATCTCATAAGGCTACAATAAGAAAGTAAAATGATGTTCCGAACCTGGAACCACTTAGCGTGGCGCAGAGCAGCCAGAGCGTCAAGGCATTTTTGCCTGTCCAAGACGTCCGCTGGGTCTTTCACCATACCCGAGGTTACATCTAAAAATGGATTTGAATTGTCAAAATGGTGATGAGGAATGGGTGTTTGACCAGGTCAGCAAGGCTGGCAAGAACAAACACATTGCCACACATACCAAATGTCTTTCCTCCCATGACAATGTACTATTGGTGGCCTAACATTTTAAATTTGAAGAAGGTTGCAAGGGTTGCAAATCTGACTTCACACAGATCAACACACATTTAACTGTTTCAAGTGGATGGATAGAGGCAAATTGACAGTGTATGACGTGTTAAGTCATATCTTCTGTAAAATGGGTGTATGATGTGTTTTTGTTGACCAAACGTCCTAGAAAAAACAGGCTTATGTGCTGGGACAGTAATTATCGATCTAGACTTATGTGGGTTAAGGCTCAAATGTTTTGAAGCCAATACCATTTTATCAGGTGCGTTGTGCCCACACACAACGATTTTCTTCAACATGATAAACATAATTAGTCTTATCTCTGGAATGATACACGATACCCTGAGCTTCTTTAAGGTTTTCTTTGCTCAAGTGTTGGGACAGAGAAAGGACCCAATGAGTAATGATTATTAGTATGAGCATGGCACTGGAAACAGAGAGAAAAAAGGACAGATAAATAGTGAGGTGTAATAATGGCTTCTGGAGAGTGACCTGATAAGAGTGGTATGGCAATGGTAGGTGTGGCAAAGTTTTTGGGATGGTGGGAAAACCTTGGTCAAAAATCCTTCCGGACCTGTTGGACCCTACCAAACCTCTGATGGGATTACCTGAAGGTGTTTTTTTTTTTTTTTTTTTTTTTTGCTTTTTGTTCAAAGAAATAAAGGGGTCTTTGGGCTGGACTTGTAAAAAAGAAGGAAAAAAGCTATGGATACATGGAGGCAGTGATGCGTGCTGGATAGAAGAGAAAACAAAACATGAAAGCTCCCAGCAAACAAAAGGGGTTAGGACATCACTGCATGCATACCTAGCATCAGTAGGTTGGAGTAAGACCCCAACAATCATTTTATACCGATGGCTGTACCCAGGTCCAACCAAAGATTCCTCTGTCATAGCCTTCTTCCCTGAAGTTTAACAATACTCCCCTAAGGATAATTGAAATATTCAGATTGCTTTATGAAATAATATGGTCCATCTTTTAAATATTTTTCTTCACCTTTCCACTGTCAATGAATTCAAA
This sequence comes from Myripristis murdjan, assembly GCF_902150065.1. Classification (NCBI taxonomy): domain Eukaryota; kingdom Metazoa; phylum Chordata; class Actinopteri; order Holocentriformes; family Holocentridae; genus Myripristis; species Myripristis murdjan. The sequence continues at coordinate 3,512,480 of NC_043988.1, forward strand.
AGGATAATGACTGTTGCAAAAACTTTCATTGTTGCAGAATGATTGTGCCAAATTTTGATTCCTTAGGTGTAAAGGAAGACACCAATTCACTCAGGGGAGCACTTCTGAACAGGGGACCTCAGCATGGTGAATTGGTCACCACTAGACAAAAGGAAGATTTGTTTCCTGTGGGGAAATGTCAACCAATGTCCTCTCCCTGGCTGCATGGGATTCTGCTATGTGTCATGTGCCAAATCCTAATTTGAGAAACAAATGCACAATTCGAACTTTCGCACAAATTCTGTGGACAAAGTTGCACAATTAGTGCCAAATTTCGAGTTGCACACAAGTGTCTTAAGTTAAGATTCTGCCTCTTGTCCATTCTTCAGCAGGAATTACTCTGTTTTGGCTCATCATCTGAAGAAAAATTTATTCAGCAACTAGAACTTATGACCCCACTGCTGACAACTTAATAATAGTATAATGCAAACAGAATCCCCTGGAACACAGGAAACAAAAATGAATCTCACCTGGGAATAACTAGACTCAACACAATGCAAACACTGATCATGCTTTGTTTTAAGGGATAGCATTTGAAAGACACTAGATTTACAGAGCAGAAAGCCTAAGAGCATCACTGCTGGCAACTCTTCCACTCTACCAAACATTTCACTAAAAGTAATGAGCTCACCGTGATTAGAAAGGACATGTGAATGGAATTAAATACAACAATGAATTTTTAAAAATAGTCCCAGTTTTATGGTCTCCCATGGACCTCCCACCTTAGTACAACTATAGATGCTCTACAATTTAAAAGTCAGATTTCACTGAAAAGTCAGCTGTTTCAGTTGTTTAATAAACATCTTGTTATGGAGAATAAAAGCACCCAAGTAGTTTGCCGTGGTCAATAAGCAATGAAGAAGAAAAAAAGTCCACAACCAAGGCCATTAAATATTCACATTCACACTTTAAGTGGTGGGCTTGGTCATTTGTTCAAGCACTTCCATCATGGATGTTGACACATTTGCTTTTGAAAGTCAAAAATATCAACATCGAGAGAGCAAGTTGCCCAATGACATCTGTAATAATTTAAAACCATTATCTGTTTTTCTAAAGTGCCAGCAGGGTACTGCTCTTCAGGACATAATCAACATATGGGAACTGATTTCATAGGGGTGTAGCAAAGAGTAAGTGAGGAAAGAAAAGAAGTGCAAAGGAGAGGGTTTTGATGGCTTGCCCAACCTCCATCCCGGCCGTTTTCCTCTCGGATGATAGGTGAAGTCAGTGTGATTGTCACTTGCATCTTCGGCTCCGAACAGGATGTCAGGATGATGGCCGCTTCCTGGATAGACCCCTTGACCTCATATTTTTCTGGTGTTACCATCTGGAAAGTTAAGGTGTAAGTGCAAAAATGATAAGAGATAGTATAGATGCAATAATGATAATGCTCCTCATACAAACTTTCTCAAATAAAGCAATGCTCTGGGTGAAAAAAAAAAAAAAATCTCGTTTTGGTCATCTATGAGAAAACACAAACTGCAGTGTGACATTTGCAGATAGGGGTAGTACTGTTAATTGCTTGGGGAGGTGCTCCACTATGCGGGTGAGGAGGCCCTTGGTGGGCTTCTCAGAGCAGAGCAGGACCAGGTTAACATTCTTGTCCCCACGAAGAAGCAGGCCTTTGGCCAGGACTCCAACTCTCATCACTCCTTTCAATGCTCTAGATAGTTTAAAAAAAACAAAAACAAAACGAAGTTGTGAAGAAAAAATGAAGGAAGATGTCAATGTTTAAACATTTATTTTTTTTAATTTTATTCAGTGTTCAGCACCTGTACATACATTCATTTAATGATAATTAACATCTTTCAGTATCTTGTTTGAATTATTTGTTTAAGCCACATTAAAAGCAGACTCAGTGGTTTATTTTTAAAAGGAAGAAATGCAAGACAAAACTAAGCTGGTATTTCTATGTTACAACTCACAGTAAAATCTAGCCTATTTATAAAATGGTAATGGCAAGGCAATAATGGAATTGCAATAAATTCAAAAAAAAAACAACAAATATATAAATAAATAAAAACTGAAAGAAATGGATAATCTAAAACAGTCATTTAGCTTTCTCTTTCAGGGGTCTCACCTGTCTTTTGGGACTTCTTTTTTTTCCTTGTCCTCTTCCTTGGCTTTGTCCTGATCAGTGATTATGTCTGACACCAGTTTGAGGGCGCGTTCGGTGATGGACACAATCTTCTGAATAGCCTGGAGCTCGTCTTCTGAAGGGTAGATGGCTGCATGTTTGGTCATGACATAGCGGTCGTCTGAGGAATCAGGTCGACGTGGAGGCTAAAAATCCACCAAATAGACTTGTTACAAAATGAAGATGTTGAAGCAATCTTAAGATCAGAACATATCATTTACATATCGCCCACACTTTGGTGAACATTGAACAGCTCCAATAATGCAGGCCTACCACAGGTCCCTGAGGCTGCAGGCCAGGCATGCCAGGCCGGACTCCCAGCAGGCCGGGGGGACCGGGGGGACCCTGGGGAAACCCTCCATCAGGCATACGGCGCCGCTCATCCCAGTGGTGCTGCTCTTCCTCCATGCGTCTCCAGTACATATCTTCCTCATATCGCCTAAGAGAGAAACCACTGCTGGTTAAATAAAAAATATTTTATTGCCAGCATTGTTAGCAATACATCGCTGTGCTTCATGCAGTTTCATGGTTAAAGAGCTTAAAGAGCAAATATACCTCATTTCCATTCTCCAGCGCTCCTCCTCTTCTCTTCTTCTCCAGTACTCCTCTTTTTGCATCTGTTTTCTCATCTTTTCTTCCTGAATCTTCCTGGCCCGGATGCTAGGCTTCACCTCTACCTGAAGGTCTGGGTTCACCTTTTTCTATAACCCAAAAAAAAAAAAAAAAAAAAAAAGTAAAACTGTTGGCTAAATTTCAATTAAAAGAGTACGATCAGAAAGACCAAAACAGGAAAACTTCCATTAGAAATATATGGGACTTTGGGTGTATGAGTGGTAAAGGGGTAAAGATCATCCGCCCACCATCAAAAAGAACATGAGATTTGTATGTCCAGACACTGAAATAAAAATAAATAAATAAAAATCCTCTCTACTACAAAATGACATTTTAAAGGAGGTGTTCATTCCAAAATGAACAAATAAAAATATAAATAAAAATGCAATTATACAAAACAAAACATTTTCATGAAATGCAACCTACAAACCTTGTATTGCAAGCGATGCCTCCGACCTTTAAGATGCATCTCCTTTGCGTTTGGATCGTTAAAACTACATTCACACAGCTTGCAATGGAAGCGGATGACTTTACCTTCATCATTTCGGACCTAGAAAAGAGTTTTAATATGCATTAGACTCAAAATTTAAATGCATTGTTGCTTGTTATGTGTAGGGTCCAGGTACAGGATCAGACTACCTCCTCCACATAGTCATGGCCCACAGGCTGGACGTCACTCTGTAGTGCAGCCAAGGCCGATGTAGATAGTGAATCTGAGACATCACTCTTGGTCTCCTGAGCAGTTAATGAGGACGGCACAGGCTTGGATACCTCTACCTTGGTCTCCTCCACCTTTGCTGTGGTCTGCAATTTGTTTCCACCTGTTATAGAGAGGACAACACTCTCATTGACAACTGTCCATATGTATATATGTACATTTGTCCTGCAGGGGTTGCTTTTTTCAGTAGCACAGAACAGCTCCTTTGATCTCAGAGACACAACCACCTCCCACTGGCTCCCTCTAACCCATCTGTGATTATACAAGGCTTCTTTTTGTCTTATTTGTGCAGGCTTAGTGATTACAGAAGTTGGACAATCCTTGGATGGACCGCATCAGGAAGCCCAACACTGCACCGTCATTGTGCCAGTACAAAATCAGGTGCCATGCCAAGAAGTTTAGGGTCCATAAGAGTTTTGTCTGTGGATGAGTCATCCTTTTATATTTCCAATTATGGAAAGATCATCCAAAATGGACATTTCACAAAAACTGAATGTGGCCAGATACCATAGATTTAAAGACTGAATGTTTGGCTGCTTTGGATATACACAGGGGAAAAAACAGATACACATTAAACTCTCACGATGCCTGTGAACATTTTGCTTCAAAGTTGGCTCTGAATTTGCATTCTTTCCCTTCCATCCTTCTCTCATTTTAACAATCCAGTGAGATGAGATACAAAGTGGCATGATACAATCTGACAGTTCAAAAGCTGAGTTACTGTGAGTTGACTGTGCACAACATAATGGCTACAGCCAGGATGAGGTATGTGTTATTTAACAAGGAGGCTGCTGTTCTGGTTAAAACCCATCAAATTTAACCTTGACTGGACTGAGGCACGTCTTGAGTGAAAACATTCAGCAAACATTTATAAATATGAGTGAGCAGCAAATTAATGAACATTGTGTTTACATTAAATATGATATTCATGCAATTATTTATCATTAGATAACACTAGTATAAGATTGGTATTTTCACACAAGCACACAAATAAGTTATTACGCTGTTCATTATGTTTCTCAGCATTTCTAAGAATTTCCAAATGTAGTTCAATATAAAAAATCAAAGGAATTGCATTATTCAAAAACAAATCCTGTAACTTTAGAGAATACCTCGACTATACCCGAAAACTCTAGTATTTTATGGCAATATTCCAGGAAGAATTGTTCAGAGGAATCAATCAAAGCAGAAGCCGGCTGATCACGCCTAGTAAGGCATAAGAATAGGAAGAATCATGGCCCAATATGGAGTGATCCCACTCAAAATAAATAGGCATGAAGATCGCACCCAAATGCATGTGTGAAGATGATTGGTGCAAAATGTGTCCTGCAGTTCAGTCATTTAAAAACTGTGGCAAGATCCCAAATTCATTATATCCCTGTCTGTCCAGGGATATAATAAAGGTTCCAACAGTTTTTTGGTTTTACTGTATATAATCACAACAAGCAAGCATTTATGCCCCCTGAACACTGAACAAATGACTACTTACCAACAAAATTGATCTTGGGGGTGCTGACTTTCTTCACGGCTGTTGTGGAGTTGGCAGAGGAGAGGCTGCTGGCTGCTGGGTTCTTCATACTACCAACACCACTGCTGACTATGTTGACTGGCTTCAGATAGGTTGAGTTGGAGGTGGCAGGAGAAGAGCTGGAGGAGGAAGAGGAAGAGGAGGGGACTATGGACAGAGAGGAGGTGGTGCTGGAGCTCCCCAGGGTAGAGCCGGGGGTCTTGCTGGGGGCAGCTGTGGTGGACAAGGGGGTCTGGGTCACTACACTTGGTTCTGTGGAGGGGATGGGCTTGCCAAGTTTGGTATGAAGCTTCACTACCTGGAAAGAAGAATTCAGAGCAGAGTTAGTCATTGGTGATGCGCAGATAGGCTCTGATGCATGCATACATCATCCACCCACAATCTACCCAAATGAATTATTTTTTTCTGATTCAGAGACTCACACCTGCATCGACATCGAACACAGAGCATTAATTAACATTAGATCCCGACCATTGCTAAACAAAAACCAGTTTAACTGCAATCCATGCATTACCACTATGCTAGACTTAAGATGTTTTAATGATCAGCAAAATCCTTGCGCAACCAAATAGTGTTAGCAGCCATTACCAACACTAGGAGGCTCCACTGTGTCACTTCTAAAAAGAGTCCCTAAGCCAGTGAGTGACACTGCAGTTCCTAGGCCTTGCCCTCTAGTGGATGTCAGGCAAAAATAAATTTAAATAAATCTGCAAAGTTTAATGAAATGTGGGGCTGCCCACATACAACATTCTTGCCTTATTACCTCCCACCAAGGCTACAATGAACCCTCTGTCAGCTTCAGGGCAGAAATGTGATGTTCCAGTGTCCATACCTTCTGGTGCTTGGCTCCCCGGATGTGGGCGGCATAGGCATCAGCGCCAGTACAAGACACGTCACAGAGTTCACAGCGGAGTTGGTTCTGAGCGCTGCGGGCTGAGATTCCACCTCCACCAGTGCCGCTGCCACTGCTGCTGCTGCTCTGAGAAACCTTTAGTGCTGCCTCCTTCTTCTTATGCTTCTGGCCTTCCAGATGCTCTTTGTAGGTCTTGTGTGTTTAAGGTGTGGAAGGAGAGACAAAGCAAGTAACACTTGTTGAATTTTTTATGTATTTGGAACACTGATGATTTGCATGACTCAAGTTGGCATGAAACACATGATGCTTTCACAAAAAAAATTAAAAAAAATCTCAAAAATGTATTTTAAGCAAAATAATGTGCAGTTAAAAGAAAAAAAAATCATCTGACTAGCCCCACAGCGCTAAAGTAAGTATGAAATGGAGTATTTTAAACAGAAATGCTGTGAAAACTGTAGTCACAGCTATTTCATAAGACATTTTTCACTATAGTAGAGGTGCTAGTGTTTAAAGCAGCACTCAACCCAACTAGCTGAGGCTACATCAAGCTGCACAAAACACATGAATAATTAAATTCTGGATAACACAATCTATTGCAGTTTATCCTCTTACTGACCTCACTCAAATGTTTCATTCATCTGACTTATTGGCCTATGACATACAACCCTGTTGGAAAACAGTATGGAATATTTGTAGCATCAAAGAACCTCTCTCATTAGCTATGTGGGCAGGTGTTCTGAAAACCAACTTGTAAAATACAGTGGAAAACTAATTCAGTATTGTACACCTTCACTATTCTATTAAGAAAATACCTTGTTATTTTGGTGTACTTCGAAGTAGGGATGGGAATCAATGGGTACCCTGTGATATGATATGATTCTTGGTACTTTGATATGTATTGCAATTATGTAATTACTGCAATTCTATCAATATTGCAATTCATTAATGCATACTGCACAATTTTAAACATCTGAGATTTACAATTAGTTATTCATGTATAAAAAATGAAAGATAAAAACATAAAAAAAACATAGTTATAATAAAATAAATAATGTAATTTAATTTAAATGTGATAGTTTAGACTTTAAATTTTTATGATTTTAATTTTTTTAACTTAAATGACAATCAATACAGGGTCAGCGTGGCAAAAACAAACAAACAAAAAAAAAACTGCAATTTGTAACTGAATTGATTTTATTCTCCAACCCTACTTGCAAATGCGCCATTTAATAGAGATTATTTCTAATAATGTCTAAAGCAAAGGAAAAAAAACAAAAAAGTATTGTCAGTATTATAATTGTAACTCACCTGTGGGCCCGCGCAGCTGATCTTACAGACATCACAGTAGTGGATCTGAGGGGGTTTGGGTGGCTGCTTGGGGCGCAGCTGCTTACTTTGGAAAGGGGGTTTCTTGGTAAAGGTACTGCCTGTCCATCCTGCCGAAGCTGCAACAGCTGCTACCGCCTGCTTCTGTTGCTGCTGCTGTTGTTGCTGCTGGTAGTAGGTGGAGGCTGCTGAGTACACTGCTGCTTCATAGCCCGAGTATGAGGTACCTGGGAGAGGGGGAGTGGGAGCATCAACCTGATTTAGAGCAATAATTCTGCAGACTATTAAAAAGGTTCTTCAGTTCTGACTTTGAAGGATACTATAAACAGTATTCAAAGCCATTTTAAGCAAAGTCAGATTAAAAAAAAAATCCCTATGCTAACTTTTCCTCAAGGTTTCACATGGTCCTACATAAAAAAAAAAAAACACATTATGCATATACAAAGAAATGTAGGAGTATAAATGTTCAAGTAACAGTTTATTAACAATTTATTGCATATGTTTTTGTGCTGCACATGTATGTTTGTGTATGTGTGCTGAAGGACACAAGCCTGTGCAATAGCACACATCAAAAAAAAAAAAAAAAAAAAAAAAAAAAAAAAAAAAAAAAAAAATCACATCACACACAACTGATGGTCGCATCTAAAATGACTGGTAAGAGGCTGTACTAAAAGCTTGAGGTAACTTCGCAACTTCACATTCCACTGTCTTAACAATCACAGTCGTTTTTTATTTGGTCGATATGTTTGTAACAAAACGATTACAGTAGATTGTAATCTTTACTCACACACTGTGCTTTTAAATAATTTTTCTGGTTCACACAGATCTATTTTTTGGGGCAAATGCAAGTGAAACAGTCGCACTGTAGAGGCCAGCATCTCTCTTTAGTACATGAGCTTATGTAAAACATGTTTGAGTCAACCTCCTGGCACTATCATTTGCTGTAAGAGTCCTCTTCAACCAAAATGAAAGCAGAATTTTGGGAGCGCACATCCGAATTCAATTGTTCTAAACCACTGTGGTGTTCAGGATTAGAAATGTAGCCAGCTGGATCAGTGGTCTGCTTATAGGTTTATTTCTATCCCAAAGGGCAAACATTATAAACACATCAAACTCATGAGCAAATAAAATAATGCTAAAAGGGTAATGCAGGATTTTCCTGTTTCATCTATCTATCTATCTATCTATCTATCTATCTATCTATCTATCTACACATACACACACACACACACACACACACACCCACATCAACTGGCAATACTTAAAAATAACCTTGACTGCTGAGTCTCTTTCTACTGCTTCCTCTGCATGTGTTTGTGATGTTTGCAGTGTTTCTGGGCGGTAATCCTTTTCTCTCAGTCTGTGTGGACACAGTTTTAACAAATTCTGCAGGTGGGGCACAGATGTAGGACTTGAGTCCAGTTTTTCCTGGACTAGGCCTTAATGTAGAGTTTTATTTAATAAGTTAATTTTTGCCATCAATGACATATTTACATTTTCTTAACTTCCTGTGGTTGCTCATTTTCTCTCAGTTCTTGCTTACAGTGGGATTCTAAGTTTACTTCTTGAGGAAGCAGGTTTCCTTAAGTAAACTAAGGCAAAGGCATAGCTGTATTGTCCCACAATTATCACTGTGATCCACAAACACCTGTCAACCTAAACGTCTCAAAGAAAATAGTTTGTAGCCCCACAAAACTAGATGTAAAGAAGAATGCTTGCATTCGTTTTGCTAAAGCAAGCACAGCAATAACAATAGACAGTGATAATCTCCCAACCACAACACAGGATTTTAATGAAATGTTTGCGTGGGATTTCTGGTATTCCCACCCCATTCTATACTATTTCAGACAGCACCCAAATGAATCTGAGAGCTTACCAGAGTATGTGACAGCATTTGTGCTATACGTAGGGCTCTGGGAGTAAGAAGGGACCACCGTAGCGGCAGCCACTGGCTGGACAGTGGAGGACACTGGGTAGATGGAGAAGGTGGATGTGGCTGGGCTGGGAGCAGCCGGCTTGATGGCAGTCACCTGTCGGGTCTGCTGAGTCTGCGTGTATGGCGTTACCCCCTGGCTGTATCCTGGTTTAGGAGCTAGAAAACAGAAGGGGTGATTGGATCCATTGGACATACTCTGCTCATGACTTTTTTTCATCATGCACACAGTGTGTAATGTTCAAGAACTCTCTCTCAAATGAAGAAAAAAAAAAAAACTTAAGTCAATATTACCCACAAATGATGCTAAGACCCCTTAGATCATACAGTAAGAAGATGCATAATTCCACCAAGTTACATAAATTACATAGTTCACTTGATGGCTCTGCATTTTTCAGTTTATGTAATTAGTTTAGAAAAACTTTAATAAATCTTTCTAAACTCACAGGAGCAGGCAAATTCTACAATTCAAGACTTCAAGAACTTTACTGTCATTCACAGTGTGAAGAACATGAAGGAACAAATTGCAGTACGCAGGTCTCGGTAGTATAGACTGTAATATAACAAAATAAATAATAACCTATAGCCTATTAAAACAAAATAAACCTAGATCTGAGTAAATAAAGTAAGTTAATAAGTAAAAAGTTAGAGCAGCATTTATGGCAGGAGCAGCAATACAAAAGGCATGTTAGTGTGGAACAGTTCGCAATAAAACATGCAAATCATCAATGTTCCAATTTTTGGGCCAACTGTTGACAAGGTCTGAAAATCTGGCCATCATCTACTCAACTTTATGACAACAGCAACATCTTTCAAGTTTGTACATCCACACAAATTCTCCAAACAACATAATCCAACTGAAACCTAACCATTGCACTGTAGGTCCAAAGGCCCAATATTTATGTTTGACATGAGGGTGAGTACATAAAGACCAAATTTTCATTTTTAGGTGCATGTTACCGTTACGGTGCCGTATTACATTGTTAATCTGCTTAACCCGATAAAGCCTGAACTATGAAAGAATTGGCAGAAAATTCCATTTTTTTTTTTAAATTGAACCCTTTATTTAGTCCTATAACAAAATATATTTTAAAAAAGTAAACATGTTATTACACGACCTTTCTGGTGTATGATATATGATATGTACTTGAAGTGCCAATGGTACGGTCCAGGGTGAACAGGGGAAGTGTTCAAAGGTATACAACAGTATTTTGGTCAAGTATTGAAACTGAAAACGAAAAACGGAATTGAAAATGTGTATCATATATGATACAAATGGCTTTATAGACTTAAAATGAGTGGTAGTCTGTGGCTGCTTCCAGTTAAAACCAGCACTGGGCCAGGTTCTACCTTCTGCCTCAATACCCAAAAGCTCCTACAAGGCTGCTTCCACATAATAAAAAGAGGCATCAAGTTACTCAGAGATACTTTTGTTTTCTTTTCCCCTGAGCATACATGCAAGTGCATGTAAAAAAAAAAACAAAAAAAACAACAACAAAAAACATAATGTCATAAGTAGAATTCAGTCCCACTATTCAAACCACACGACCAGCCTACAGATTTATCGCAGTGCACTGTGTATTATCCATACACCCAACTGTATGTAGATCGGCTTGACATAATGACATATTGATTGTGTACAGCTTATGTTAGTGCACTTCATGTGGAAATCTGTCGACAGGGTTTAATAACAGTAACACAGCTGATCGCCAAACAGAACAATACCATCTTTTATATAGTAAATGCTCAAGGCAATTAGCCCACTGGTGGTAATCCATTAATTTTCCAGGCCGCACAACCTACAATGCCACAATTATATTTTATATTATATCTTAGGCTTCAGTCTCTGAAGGAGCTAATCTCAGTGAAGAAACATTTTCTCTCATCCAAATCACACTGCATGATGGACACATATCTCCAGTCCTCTGAGTGTATGAGATACACACAGTCATACTTCTATAGGGGACAACTTCTCCACCATCCCTTATTTTTTTCCCCAGCATGACAGAAACCCATCACAGTGATGGGAAAAAAACTTAAATGGCTATTGATTTGCCACCCTATCACACTGAAGTGGTAAGAGTTCAGAAGATAATATAATTATTGAAGCATTGTATGCAAAACATTTACTCGCAGTCAATCATCCTAGGTTCATGTCTTGATTGGCTTGTCTATCTTTTTAATGTCTTGAAAAATAAATGAAAATACCAGGACTACTCTTTTGGAGTACACTTATGAAGAAAAAAAATTAGTCTCAAGAACATGGATAGGTCAGAAGAGTAAATGAAGAGAATGAGTAGAGTAAACTGAGCCTGTAGTTGAGTCCCAGGCTATGTCAGGCATACCTGTCTGGTAGTAGGACTCTGCCACAGTTGGTTGTGGCTGTGCAGCAGCAACAGCCGCTGTGGCAGTGGGCTGCTGGTAGTACTGCTTACTGTCATAAGCGACAGCCGGAGCTGTAGAGCGAACATAAGAGTAGGAATCCTGCAGAGACAACAAACACAACAAAACAGAAGTCACATTACAAAAACCATTACAATATCATTGCTAGGGTAGGGCAATATATCAATATTAAATTAATATCATGCCATGAGACTACATAGCATCTAGGATTTTGGATATTGTAAAATTGTGATATGTTCTTTTCCTTGTTTTAAAGGTTGCATTACAATAAAGGGAGGCAGCTTTTTGATCTTGTTAGACTGTTGTAGCTGTTCTGTTATGCGCCTGTTGTTAATGTTAATGTCAGACAAACAGACCAATCACAGTTGGCCCCAGTTGTTTTGTCACAACTGGGATACATCAAAAAGGAACCAATTGTTGAGAATCTTAAAATTTATATGCAGCCATGCCTTAGCAGCCAAGCAGGACAGCAGCCATTGTTAAGGCTACCAACCAATCAGCAGTCACAGGAAGGTGACAGCTTGTGAAGGTATGTGCAAGAGGAACAGAACTGACTGGAATGCAAGTTCCCCAAAATTAGTTCCTCACAATTTGCTTTAATTTATATGCCACCACTGTGTTTCAGATAATAGTTCCTCACATAAAATTGTCCACAAAAATTATCTAAATTCTGTCCAAACCCTATGGATCCAAGAGGCCTTAGGCAGGGACAAAAAAGGGGGTCTTTCTTCAACCACTGTTGGAAGGCGTTTATTCTTTTATATAGGGCATCTATTATGTAAGTTCAAAACATATCACTGAAAAAACAAGATTAATCAGGCTTTAATATGTAACTTCCAAAGCCATTTACAAGATATACTGTCACTCCAGTTTGCAAGAAAAAAGATCAAAAGATTGAAAGAGAGGCTGTTTGCGTCATTCAGCTGCTTAACAATAACGAAAGCATCTGGCCAGCAGAAGGTAATTTTGAAAAGACTGAGGGGAATCAAAGAGGAGTTGTAGATCAAATACTTTCTTTCTGTCCTCTGACAGGAAAAGGTCTAGACCTATTCCTTAAATCAATTGTGAGTGTGCTGAAACTACTAATAAATCATATGTTAGATCTTTGTGCCATCATTCCCTTCATACTTCTTTCCAGAGTTCAAAGAAACTAAGGGATTTTAGGCTTATAACCGCACTATTAGAGCAAGTTTTGTTCATGTGGTTGTCCCAGAAATTCAGATTAGAGTCCTAGAAATTCAGATTATTGTTCCTGTAAAAGATCCAGGTCATTTGTGAGAAAAATTACCACACAATTGACTAATGACCCCATATTTAAACACTCACATTCAGGCTGGATACCCAAACTGATAAAGATAATCAAGATGACATGTGAAAGAAAAAAAAGGAATCTTTCTTTGAGATGCGTTATTTGTAGGGTTGGGTATCGTTTGGATTTTAACGATTCCGAGTCCGATTCCGATTCTCACTATCGATTCCTGTTCTAAACGATTCTCGATTCCGATTCTTTGAGATGGAGGTCAACAGGTCACAGCCTATTTATCAGGAGAATTTTTTCATTTGAAAAAGCTACACAATGTACATTTGCAGGTGTAAACATTGGTAAAACATTACATAAATCGGTCTAATTACACAATATAAAAGTGCACATATTGATGTCAAGTATTTGCCATTTTCTTAAGACATAAGATATCTCTAGTAAATTTTTTGAACAGAGCATAAGAGCAATGTGCAACAAATACACAAAAACACTTTAACATGTGTCCATATATAGTGATGTTTTCAAATGAAATGAGCACTTTGCCAAAGACAAATCTGTCAGCAGTTAAATCTGAACTGTTACTGTGTAGATAACAAGTAGCTACCAGGGGTCCGTTTCATGAAGCAGGTTCAACAAACTCCAAGTCTTACCCTGAACTCTGAGTGGATCTACTCTGAGACAGGAAACTCTGAGTTTTGGGTTCCAGAACAGCTGATTTGAGTCAGTTTGATCAACTCGGAGTAGTTTCACCTGGAGGTAAGCGCGTGACCCACAGCTGTAAAAAGACAGCGTCAATGTAGCCCCGATTTGACGAGTCACCATGGCAACGGGGATGCGTCGGGCTGCGTTTTTCACCCCAGTTGAATTGGAAATCTTAATGCATTCATACAGCGAGTTTGAACATGTTCAAAATAATAATAATAATAATAAAAAATGCAACACCGCTGCAGCGGCAAAGGAGAGGGAGACGGCCTGGGAGAGAACATTCCTGCTCGGGTCAATACGTAAGTTTAAATGGAGTCCGTTGCAATCGCAATAATATTACAGGGGGAAAACTGCTTGAATGGTAGCCTATTAATTTATTTCATTTAGGTGCAATGCCGCGGGGGAGAAACGCACTTGGCAGCAGCTTAAGATGAAATATAAAAACATTGTTCAAACAGGTAAAACATCTATGCGCGTCTTGTAACCATCTCCCGACGAATATTTAATTCTCTGCGCAGTAACACTGCACCTTCATCCACAGGATCGTTGTCGAAAGGACATGCCATGTTCGTGAAAAAAGTCGCCACGCCAAGTCTACTTCTGAAAGGGGATGCAGCCTTTTCACCACATAATAAGACAAGAATAAGACAACCATAATTTCCATGTACCTGATTCTGTTTGCAACGAGGAGTTGCTGGCTGGTGATGAAGGTTGACTGTCCGAAGTGGAGGAAGCAACGGGAGCAGGAGAGCGACGCAACGAGTTAAACACAGCATACTCGATTAGTGTTACACCATGCAGGCGAAGGTGTTTTGTCATGTTTGTCGTGCATCCTCCATTGGCAGAAATTGTTTTTTCGCAGATGTTGCACTGTGCTACTCCGTCCTCTTTCAAATTAAAATGAAGCCAGACTTTCGGGTGTTTTTTGCGGTCCATGTTCGGACAAGTGATGTTCTTGCTAGCGGAGGCACGGAGGACGCCAAGCGGAGTAATACACGCCCTGAAAACAAACTAGTGCGGGCACTCGGAACCGAAAAAAGAATCGAAATTCAAAAATCTCCTTAACGGTTCCAGAACCGGACGTTAGGAACCGGTTCCAAATAGGAACCGGTTCTCGGTACCCAACCCTAGTTATTTGTGTATAAAATCAGCCTTGGAGATAAAGAAAACAAAAATACAATATACCTGGTAGTTCTGGGAGGTGACAGGCGGTGGTGGAGGAGGGACTTCAGGCTGGCGTTGGGCATAGCCATAGTCTGTGGCGGCATGGGTCGGTTGGTAGCCTCCATAAGCTGCAGCAGTAGCAGCGGCCGCCACAGCGACCGGTGCTGGCCTGGCTACGGCAACTGTGGCTGCGGTGGGGGCGTAGGCGGCTGCAACGGTGTGTGCCGCCACAGGGGCTTGGTGCACAGTGTAGCTGGCCACTGTGGTGGGGTGGGTGTAGGCTACCCCGGCAGTTGGCTGCTGACTGGTAGGGCAAGACAAGAGAAGGGTTAAAGGTTAGTGAGGTTGGGGGTGGCTGGTGAACTATGTCTGAGCCTAGGATTACTTAGGAAAAATGCTTTCCATTTTCATTTCATATTTTTTGCGATGAAATTGCAGGAGCAAGTGAAAATTGCAAAAAAAGTCACATTTATTGTTGTCGGTGTGATTCATTAAAAATCTAATTCAACTGGTTCCAGTGAGAACAGCACTGTTCTGAGTGTTATAAGATGCTTAACCTCAATAATAATCATTTCTAACCTTAATTTCCCTCATTCTGGAGAAGCCTACAATTTACAAGATACGAGTTTATTTGCGTTTAACCACTTTCTCTCTCCTG
This sequence comes from Myripristis murdjan, assembly GCF_902150065.1. Classification (NCBI taxonomy): domain Eukaryota; kingdom Metazoa; phylum Chordata; class Actinopteri; order Holocentriformes; family Holocentridae; genus Myripristis; species Myripristis murdjan. The sequence continues at coordinate 3,527,814 of NC_043988.1, forward strand.
TACTTTACTCAGTGACTGTTCCTCACACACACACTTCAATTCCATTACAAATCCAACTTGGCAACTTTTTAATCAAGCGTTCACACCATTTTTAAACATTTTATTCCAAACTCCAAGCCTGTTTTCCTTTTCTTACACAGTTTCTCACACAAACAGACACACATGCCTCTATCACTTTGTTTACCTTAATTCTTTCAGCATTTGCCAGAGATCTGGATGCGTTCAACCACAAGTCTGCACATGGTGCAAAACAACTTCACTCTCGTACAAAACAGAGAATTGCCTTGCACCGTCTTCAGCAGTAATTTTTTTGGTAATTGTGAACTCTTCCAGTCAGACATGCCAGCTTGTTTACAACCAAAACAAAGAAGTGAGTGTGGTGCCATTTGGCTTTACGTTTTTGGTGAAACTCATGAGGAATGACTGATTTGTCAAATTTGTGTGTTGCTGTTAGGCCTGGGCAATATTGCCTACAAATAATATCCCGATATTTTTTTGTTATATTGTGCTACACAAAATACATTGATAATTTGAAATCTCCTCTAAAGCACTTACTAGATGCTCAGTTTAACCCTTTGATGCATACAGTCACTAAGGATGTCACAAGAACCAATACTTTGGTACCAAGTTGATGCCAATAGTCCAAACATACGTTGGTACCTGTTTTCTATGGCACTGTAGGTGCCAGCTGTATTTAATTTAGAATTAGTACATTAGATTTAGCCTTCAGCAGGCTGAAGAACTCAAGAACTCAATTCAGTTTTCACTAGGTGTATTAAACCAAGCAAGCAGAGCAATGCTGGCACGTGCACATGCGTACACATATGTAAATCATCCCACAGTCCAATCCAGTTTCACCAACATAAAAGAAACAACTCAAAGACCTGCTCCAGGTTTTACTGCAGATTCCCCCAAACCAAACAGGAAGACAAAAGGCAGCAGTGTCTCCAGTCAGTGTTCAGTAAGAGTGATTATTTACAATGTAATGTTAAACACCAGGTACTCATGCTTTTACCATGAGTTGGCTACAATGACAGACTTTACAAGGGTGTCGTAACCTGGTGCTGGGAGTAAAACTGGTGTATCTATCCTCCACTGACCGGGCGAGCGTATGTCAGTGTGCATGTGTGTCTGTGAGAGAGACAGAGCCTTTGGAGAGAGCAAGAGAAGTGAAATGCCAAAGCAAGTCTTACACCAGTGGTTTAAAAAAATTGAGACAATTTGTATTCAATTTTCAAAATATAATCATTTACCACATCTCACATAGAATAAACCGCGATACATTTGATTATTGCCAGTTGCAGTGATTGAATTCTGAGTGACCTTTCAATTTTGTTCAAAGGAATTGGTGGAATTTAGTTTAAATGTTGCGATTGAGACATCAAATTCCTGGAGGGACTGCTTAACACATTTAGAAAAGGGATCACACTCTACCCAATTTTTTTTTATTTGCAACTACTTGGCTACAGTAATTGCATCACCACAGACTCACAAGAGGGGCAGTGACAGTGTCAACAATCTGAGTAAGCAGCACCAGTGTTGCTAGTGGAAAAAGTTAGTCTGCAGCCCTAGTACTGTGTTTCCTTGAAATTCAAAATGCTTATGAAGACACCAATTATGGCAAAGGAGGGTACCACAGAGGCACCTGTATAGCTATATACAATAAGCAGGCGAGAGCAATGTCAAATGCATTTTTGGATATCACTGACGTTTTGCTATAAAATTTAATAAATTCCAAATCTCTCTGTACATGAAGTCCACTTTTCATCAACAATTTCCATGATCAAATCACACAAATTAATAATTTTCCTCCTTTTCTTTATGGTAGAGGCAAAACTTTGGGGAGTGGTGGTGCAACAGCAATGCATTAGTATATGGGCCACCAAGCTGACGGAGCAGAAAGAGCCATGCCCTGACTGTTAATGCCATAAAGAATAGACTTGGCTCCCCATGAATGAGCTTTCAGCTGCGGGAAATGTGCTAGCAATTCATTTCCAAAACAATTCCAAGAACCCGTATGCATCAATAAAATAACTCAAATACAAAGCATGAAAGCACTGAAGTAAAACACCTTAAATAAATAAAAGCAGCCACCAAAATGAATTACCTCTTAACAAATAATTAGTTGTGTAGATGGGATAGGTTGCTTTAGGTCCACTTTATAGCACAACAGATACCATTCAAACATGACTATCTGTGTCCAATCTGAACACAGACTAGGCCTCAGCCCTGCTGCAAAAAACAGAGCTGTGTATACGGTGACTCTGTGAAGGTCTAATCTAAATTCTGACAGAAATACAGACAAATATTTTGATGGATATTAAAACATTCCACCATTGGTAGCATTGTCTCATCAATCACCCCACCCCTTCCAAGTAAGCCCCTCCAAAAGGCTCTCCAGTGTGATGTCATCGGTGGACAGATGTGAGTAAATCCAACTACAGCCTTCTTACGTTTGGATTTCTAACTGAGCCACGCAAACACCCTCCAACATGGAACATTTCTACTTTGCTCAGTATGATAAAATGGCATCACAAAATTTCACAATTATACATTTCGTAGTGTCTGAGTCAAACAACCAAGCATATTTATAGACTATATTTATAGACTACACTGCAGAAGAATTGTGGCAAGAGGAGGAGGATGCCTGGACTGGCAGAGAACGAGCAAATACAGCAGAGGAAATATGATGTCCTGGCTGGCAAAGTGAATCTAAAGTGCTGGTCTTTATGTTCCAGCAGAAATGGAATCACTTCGCTGTAATTAGCTTGATGCTTGACAGTTTGATGGATGCAAAAGCTGACCCCAGTACAGAGAGAATCCCAATGGGTCATACAAATGTTTTGCTTCTCATTTGTATTCAAGTGTTTTCGAGACCTTTCAAGGATCCTAAAATTACTTGTCTAGCCTACTGAAACCAGACAGACCAACACAGCAGATGAAAATGGAGAAAGTACGCTATTTAGTTCACCACAGCATTATTACAGTCATTTATCCCTTCTATTTAAGTTACAGAGTTACTCAATATATCCAGTCAATATTACTTCTGTTTCAGCCAGCCAAATATTGCTGGAAAAAACAGGGAGGAGTGTGATTGTCTTGTAATCAGAGGGCAAAAATGTCAAGTTTGACACAAAGATCGAAACATTTCACCTTGTGCCACAAACTCCTGTTTCTGAAAGAGTTTGACTTCTGTTTCGACACCTCACTCATGTGATTGTTTTTCTTCTGTTTTTCTTCTATTTGACTTGTCTCAAAAGAGTAAAAAACAAATACTCTGACTGTTTTGTCCTTTAAAAAACAAAAACAAATAAATAAACGCAAACAAACACACACCCTTGTTACCAGCGCCTAGTAAAACGAAAGCTTGTGTTCTCGTGCGAGTTTGGCACATTCAGTTCAGTCACTTCCACATGAGGGCAGTATAATAAGTATATGGTTACCGAATGTTTTAACATCTTTATGTCAGCGTTACCTCTAACAATAATACGGAAACAAAAGGACAGCTAGCAATGCCTGCTTTTTTGCTAAGGGAAATCTCCACAATTGTCCAATAGTTCTCTGAATACTGAACGGCATTTTTGCTTTTTTTGACTGATGTTTTTGACTGATTTGACTTTCACCTGATTATGCTGACCTCACTGAAGCAGCAGTATCAATTGCTTTTCTGTTTTACTGGCTCACAATAACAGAAACGCAATTCATGCGATTCTGTGGCCTTGTGTTTCACCCTAAATAAGGCAAAATAAAGTAGGAAAATAAATCAAGAATTCAATGAAGTGAGTGAATTTGCTTTTCCATTTTACTGGCCCACAGTGAAAAAAAAACAATTTTATATCTATTTATTTTACTTTTTTTTTTTAAACAGAAAAAACATTGATCTGAAGGTACACACATTATGAGGAAGAATGTGTGCATAACATTTAACATTTAAAAAAAGAACACACACAACAAACAAGGACCATCAGCAGCGTTCAGGCAGTGGGTTTGAAATGTTTCAAAACACTGTTTGAAAAACCTCAAAACCGTTTGAAATGTTTCGAACTTGACATCCTTAATTTGATCCCTGTCTACTTCTGGTGGCACCTTGAGGGTCATTGAGCAAGATATGGGCGCCCTAAGGAAGCTGCATGGCAGCCTCTGCCACCTGTATATGAGCGTGTGTTGGAGAATGTGAAGCATACATTGTAAAGCACTTTGAACAGTGTTGTAGCCTGGAAGAGTAGTGTATAAATGCAGTCCATTTACTGCAGTATTCATGATACACAGTTGATATTGTCTGATCATTTTTTTTTATGACTGAATAGATGTGAGTCAAGATACTGGTAACATGTGAAACTAGACGACTTAAGGAATCTGTTGGTATCAAACATGTCATGCTTAGTTGCTGGCAAGGGGACTAAATATTGCTCCAAAGATAGGCTAAATTTTGGTGAGGGGAAAAACTGGCATTTTCAAAAGGGATCCCTTGAACTCTGTCCTCCAGATGTCTGAATGAAAACGGGTCCTCTGTGCACCCACGGCCCTTTGCAGACATGCCCACCTTATGCTAATCCCATGCAGTTTGGGCCACAAACCATGCAGTCCAAATGTACACTGGGGTCTAAACAATGTTGGAGTTGCATAAATTGGGTTTGACTGGAAAGCTGAGACTCTTGTGGATTCAGTGAGCCACATTTGAATCATGTGTAAAACTTGAAGTCACTGTATAAAATGACCTATTGTGACCTTTAGGATAATCAAAGCCTCATGAAACTTTACCTCCACAAACTAGAATTCAAAAAACAAAAATCACAATGAATCGTAATACTGAGTCACAATACATATTGAATTAGCACCCAAATATTGTGACAGTATCGAATCAAGAGATAAGCACCGTCCTAGCCCAACTCAAAGGCATTGGATGCGAAATAAAAGCTGTGAACCCAAACTCTTAATCTTGCCAGTGTGTTGCCATTACCTAGATAGTTCCTAATCATTTTAGGGAGAATCTCTCGCTCCTACTCCCTCTATAAACCAGGCAGCTGAGGGCGGGTCGTGGTCTGGAGAAGCTAGACTATAAAGTCAATTGGTACATATGGGCTCTTTGAGCAGAAGTCTACATTTCCCCTCCTCCATCTGTCACACTATAATTCAACTGATTGACTGAAATTCCATAATAGCAGCAGCAAAGACTCCCTTTCAGATCATATGCAACCTCCATGAAACTCCTGCTTGTCACCCTTGTTATATTCATGTCCCTATCCACTGCTTCAGTGATCTCCTAATTAAAAGGCCTTTAAGGAGCCATCATGTAATATTTCACATCACACTTCACATCCACCATCGGGGCAGTTTTTAGTAAGATTAATATGCAAAAGCACAACAAAATGACGAGCACATCTATTAAGACACCAATGTAAACCCTCCATCCAGCCAAAAAACAAACAAACAAACAAACAAACAAAAAAAAACATTATTCCCATTCGCCTTAAGACACACAAATCCAACAGTGAGCATTGGAAGACATCCTTGGCAGTGTAACGTTACATTTCTTGTAAAGTTGACAACGCAAATGCTTAGGTTTCCGTTAGCTCGGATATTATGACGCTAGTATTTGACATTTGCTGATATATGCTAGTATTAGGACTTATTTTTATGTGAGCTAGTGCTTCCAGTCATTAGGACAGTAGCAGCATATTGCTAAGCGCCCCCTCCCCCAATCTGAGACAATGACAGTAGAGAGATATAGACCGTCCGCAAACACACTGGACAACACACAAGCAACCCTGATGGTCAGATACGTTCCCGGGCATGTTACAGTCGACAAGCAGGGTCTGCTTACCTGTACTGGGCAGCAGCGCCATGGGTAAATCCAAAGTAGTTGCCGGTAGCCATTTTGGCATCTTCACCAAGCCGGCTGGGCACTGCGGAGGACAGACCCACAAGGTAACGCTAAGCTAGCTGTTAGCAACAGGCTAAAAGGAGCATCTCCAAGGACAAGCTACAAACATAAAGGTATTGCTCTCAAACTTAACAATATGTCATTACAACTATGCCATTTATTCCCCATTCGGGTTTAACAATACTCACCATAGGTGAAGGAGACTACTGGACATATGGGAATCATTGGGTTCCTATTCTCTGACGACGTCTGACTAGTAAACCAGCCTATTTATATTTCATCTAATACCCGGAAATGCCTCTGTGGCGCATGCGCCGATGAAGAGCCGTGTGGATGTTGTAGTTTTCTTTCACACAGAATTCTTGAATAGATATCTTTCGAAAAATGAAAGATAAATAACAAAAGAAGTCAACATATAACCTATAAGATTAATAAAAAAAAATAAAGTGTACTAAAATGTATCTACAGAATAGCTGTAGACGTTGCACCTCTGAACCTTTTAATAGACAAATGAGAAAAATCTGCAAAATATTTATAGAATGTGTATCTATAAAATAGCCATATACTCATAATGTATAATTCCATATGTTTCCATAGGTTCCATATGTCAATATTTCTATAATTTCCATATTAAATTACAATAATTATTAATTTCATTTACACTCATACACGCGTAATGTGTATGCAATCAAATGATTTTCCTTTGGAGCTCTAAAAGACTTGTCTGAGCTGCCACATCAGCTGTACCAGCATGTGTCCATGTGTGTTTGTGTTACACAGATGAAGTGCTAAATAAGGCGGATAAACACTCACAGCTGGTGGTATGTGATCATCATGGGGCAAAAGCACAAACTAATTAATTTGAAACAAAGACAAAAACATACCAATAATAGAAAAAAAAACTAATAAAAAAAACAACAAATAAGAAATACATAAATACATCATTTAGATCTTGTAAAGGCCCAAATGATGTATAGAAGGGGTGGGGTGAAAATTGATTCATGATTCTTCAAACTTTTTTTTTTTTTTTTTATAACTGAACAGATTTAAAGTTAAGGTTTTGGTATCATATGAAACTAGACAATGTGAGGAATCCACTGGTACCAAACATGTCATGCTAAATATCGCTCCAAAGTTAGGCTAAACTCTGGCGAGTGAAAAGATGGCACGGGCATTTTCAGCACGGTCTCCAGATGTGTGAATGAAAATGGGTTCTCTGGGCCACAGCTCTCCCCTTTGCAGACATGCCCACCTTCTGCTAATCCCATGCAGTTTGGGCCACAAACCATGCAGTCCACATGTGTTCTTGTGGTCTGTTGCAAAATGGTGTTTTGTGCAGACTGGGGCCTAAACAGTGTTGGAGTTGCATAAATTGGCTTTGGAGATTAACATATCATCCCAGCTTGAATGTATGTCAGAAAGATGTAGGCTAGTCTATGCACGTCATAAAAGCTTCAAACTCTCTACGACACATTAAAGGTGTTCAGCCACTCAGTCTAGCTGAGCTTCCCTCTTCAGTGAAAACAGACCTCAGTGCATGTGGGTTACTGAATAGGATGCTCTCTCTTTCTGCTGGGCGTGGCACCACAGTATTAAACTACACTGATAAAACTCAAATCAAATGTTTTTTTTTTTTTTTTTTTTTTCCAAACACTAGACAACTTAAGACTTTAAAAGTGACACATGCATGAATTTAACATTTAAGTAAAGAATCCTTAATGACTAACTAGTTAATGTCATGAACTAGCAGGTAAACATACACTACTCACAAAAAGTTAGGGATATTCGGCTTTCGGGTGAAATTTCAGGATGAACCTAAAATGCATTATAACCTTTACAGGTGAACTTAATGTGACCTTCTGTAAACTTTTGAATGCACATGTCCAACTGTTCAATGTTTGCACAAGTTGCTGTTCTCTAACAAGGAGTTTAACGGTAAAATTCACATCAGGTGTTTGATGCTCCAGCTCATCGAGGTCGTATCATTAGGGAACGGCTGCTGGAGACTGGGGTACCTCAGATGGAGTGGCCTGCACTTTCTCAGACCTGAATCCCATAGAAAACCTATGGGATCAGCTGAGTCGCCGTGTAGAGGCTCGGAGCTCTGTACCCCAGAACCTCAATGTCCTGAGGGCCGCCCTTCAAGAAGAGTGGGATGCCATGCCTCAGCAGACAATAAATCGACTTGTGAACAGCATGAGACATAGTTGTCAAGCTGTAATTGATGCACAAGGGCACATGACAAGTTATTGAAACACTGACATTTTTTGTTGTGGTATATCCACCACTGTTGTTGAGATGAGGAAATCACCAGTGTATGCTTCTACTTAAATGACCTACTTTCATGATATAATATCACTGTAGCGTGAACTTTTTACATTTTCCATAAATTTCACCCAAAAGCCAAATATCCCTAACTTTTTGTGAGTAGTGTAGGTGTTCCTAATGATGCTAGTAAAAGATCTGCTCCAGTTCTGAGTGGCAGAGCCTTTCCACTGAGCCAGCATGAACAACAGGGCCTTGTGTCTGCTGTAACTAAATAGAGGAGAATCTTAACTAACTGCTGTTGATCTGTCATCAGAGTATTTCTTAAAGTCAAATCCTGCTGTCTAGTACCGATGGAAATGGAATTCTGTCACAAAACAGGCTAAACTCACTTAAATCATTCTTCTGTCTCAGGTGAGACTCATATGTTATAAACTGTACACCGATCCCAAGTCTCCACTGTATTTAGAAAGATTTAAATCCATGAAGATGCTGCATTGCACAGCCAGATTAAAATGTACAACAGTAACCCAGCAGACAGGTGTATATTGATCAATCTGACAAAAATCAAATACCACAATATTTCTGACTGACTACCTTTGTATTGATATTGTGATTGTCACTGGTGCTTTCACAAAATATTTAAACAATGATAACAATGAGCATTTGTCAAAAATTTAACAAAGCAAGCCTGCGAGCTAGTTCACGCAGTCAATTAGACTTGCCTATAGGTTTACTTTTTTACATGTTCTCAATTTCTTATTTCTGCATTTAGTGTTGTAATATTTTTCCAGGAATAATGCCCAAATTTATACATAATGCACACCCTTTTTTACAACTAGAATTAATGCACAAAGTAGGATTAATGCACCTATCTCTACATAAAACACATTCGTTTTACACATTTCAAATGCACAATTTTCATAATTTCAAATATGCATATAATATACTCCTCTCTTGAGAATTTAAGCAACTGCAACCGACCCAATTTCCCCTCAGGGACCAGTACAGTATTTCTGATTCTGATTCATGTGAGGTGTTTGAATGAAATGTGGATATGATGACGAAGCAGGTGGAGGCAAATAATAGAACAGCTACAACATTCCAGTAAGTTCAGAAAACTGTATCCTTTTTCTGTCATGCAGACAACACGTATGCCATATCACAATATTATCATCACTCCCATGGGAATGTATCTATATTCTCAGAGTCCTATGTTCCCCAGTTCTATCTTCTGTTAACACACATTAACTCAAACCCTCCAAATACAGAGCTGGGGAACATCTTTTTCAGGTGCCCATCATGTGCTACATAGTCCCGGGGAACATAAGATCCTTGCAGAGCATCCTTGGGCTATAATCAAATTTTTCTAAATGGGTGGGCTATCCCTTTAACAAGCTGGCCCAGTGAAACACAAAGTTGTTATTATGACCTATCTACTGGGAATTTCCAATGTCCAACTTTAAATGGAAAGCAGACTTCAGGGCATTACTTTCAATTTTCAAATACCAATGAAACACCAGCAATAATTCATACAGGCACGCTCAGCAACAGTTCTCTGCAGATGTGCTGCTTTTCATCTTTCAAGCCACTGAACAGTCTTACCCGAAGTGCAAATATATGGCCGATATCTTAAAAAGGATGGGAAAGATGTAATAGTTGTAGTACATAACTTTTTAATATTCAGTTTAACATTCAACAACAATAGCTTCAGCATTTCGGACAACTTGAGATCTTGTCAACAGGCGCCACAGTTCTGTCTGTCTCTCTATTTTGAGGCTCCTCCATATCCTCTTGCAATGTTGTCGCTGGTTTCAGCAGCCTCTTTGAGGGCCTGCATCACAAGTGCGTTCCTCTTCCGTGTCTCCTCCATCCTCATCGGGTTCGACTCAGGTAGATTCTGTTGGTCAGTGCAACAAGAAGCAGATACGACTGGTGAATTACTGCGTGAAACCGAGCAAAGACTGACCTACTTGCGTTCGCATGCTCGGCGGCGGTCTCTCAAGCAAATCACGGAGTTCATCTCCAGTCCAACAGTTAATTAAACAAGAGGTAGGCGTAGGACTGAGGTTAGTTTAATTTCAATACATCAATCTGTCGTGGATTAATTATGTATATGTTAACCTATCTGTGTGTTGGGCTGGCTCACACATCTGATTAAAAAGTGTCAAATTACTGTTTACAGAAACAGTTTCACAGGGCTGTGGAAGGGGAAGGGGAAGTAAACACCATTAAATCTGTTTCTTAACATATATTCATTTATGTATATTTGAACTTCATTTCAGCAATATTGATAAAGGTGATCTAAATTTTTTTTAAAAAATGAAAAATTAAGCTTTAATCTGTGCTAATTAAAATATAGAAATGTAATTTGATAGTGTGGAATGTTAGTACAACTGTGCCTTTATTACTGAATGAAATGCCCACAAGATGCACCAAAAGTAATTTTCTTGAGTGCTATCATCATCATCCATCAAGATTTGACACTTCCTTACAGTCACTAACTGTAAGAGAATAGATTCCTGAGCTCTGGCTGAAGATTAAAAGCTACTTTAACACATTAAGAGTAGAGCGATACAATCAGAACACCAGCTCAGTTTTTACTCCTCCTGCCTGTTTGGTTGACAGACCTGAGCTGCGGCCATTATCCTCCACTAGGCTCATCTAATGGAAGTGACTTACAGTACTTATCCCTTTTCACACAACACCTAGCCCTGAGCTAAGATCCCTGAGAGCTTATAGACTTTTCACACTTGCAACATAGGATCTAACTAAACCCCAATCTGGAGCAGGAGGGGTGATTATGTGAAGATATCCTCAAAAAGTCACTTCTCTTTTTTCCACTTTTGGCAACATTTCTGGGCACAGAATCTTTGCTCAAAATTGCTGAAAAAAGTACGAGAAGAGATTTTTTTGTGACTTGTATCACCTCTTAATCTACTCACTCATGTGTCATAAAAGTAGTTTTTAGAAAACACAGGTATTCAAGTATATTTTGAAATCAGATCCTGAACCAGCCCGCATTTTTATGCATCTACTTTAATGCATTTAGGCATTTTTATGCATCTGTCTCTTGGTGAACAAACAGGGGAAAAACTTTAGACCACTATGTTAGGTCAGTTGGTTCAGTTAACATGTCCTTTAGTTGTCGTTATATTAAATTAAATTTGTTTTGTTTTGCTTATAGGCCTAGCAAAACAAAATAGCACTTAAATCCTTGGTTTGTAATAAATTTGCATTTTTTGGGGTAATAAAACCTACTTTTCTCAATTACAAATCCTGTCGCCTAATTGCCTTACTGCTTGGTCCCTAACAGTGGGCATGTCTGCAAAGGGGAGAGCCATGGGTGCCCATAGAACCCATTTTCACTCAGAGATCTGGAGGTCAGAGGTCAAGAGGCCATCAGTGTGACTTCACTGCACAGAAACTTTGGACCCAATCTGGTCAATCTCACAGGTGAGTGAAAGTACAATAAAAGGCATTTTATGCTAAATCTATATATATAGAACAGGTGCAATTGTGTAATTCACTCATGCAGATGATACAAGTGACCTGTGTGTTGTTTGGTGTCCTGCAGTGCAGCAGAGGATGTTTTCCTCCAGTGTTTGACTGTGATTTGACATCTTAGTCCAAGTTTATTTACAGCTGTTAATCACTGCCTCAAAGAGCTTTAGGGCCCTACTGTTTTCAGGCTTTTACATCTAAAAGTTTATTCCTTGGCCTTATTTTTTCGGTTCAGGTTGCATGTACCGACATGGCCTGTGGTTGGTCTGGTCTTGCTGACAGGCCTCCAACAGAAGGGATTTTCAATCCAATGCTGTCCATGCTCCTGAAGAGCCCAACAGACCTTTTTCACAGCAGCTATATTCACATGAATTTGCAGATAAATACAGATGTTATTAATGAAATTAATTAAGGTTCCGTTCCATTTGTACAGGTGTAGCAGAGCCTTTCCAGTGAGCCAGAGTGAACAAAAGCTGGATCTAAAGACAAAGAGCTGTGCTTACCTGCAAATTAATGTCAAGATGGCTGCTGTGAAAAAGATCTGTTTGCATGGACATTCACACTTTCTGCAGTTAGTTATTGGCCTGTTTACCTCTTTAAGTTTGACCATCCAATACTGTTTTTTGTTCCAGCTCTACTATTGCACACCTGACCCAGTTAAGGTCCATGCACCTTCATGCATGTCCTGTTCAGGTAGATCTGTTTCAACCAATCAGCATGAAGCCCTTAAATGGATCAGGTGTGAAAGAGTAGAGCTGAAACAAAAACCTGTAGGACAGGGGGATCTTGAAGACTGGTTTGGGAACTACTGGCCTGCAACAATTGTAGTTTTCTCCTAGTGTATCACCTGACAGTTTCCTTTTGATGTTTGTTTACATGCATACAGCTCAAGGTTTCTCAAATTGTGTCTTTGCTAAACTATGTCCTTATGTGAGAAATCTCTCTAGCGCATATTACAATAGACCTCACAGCAGCCATTTGGACTTGAATAGCAGGGTAAACAAAGGTGTTGCTGATGGCATTAATTAATATGGGTGGTGGAATCAATTCACTTACATATTGCTTTTTCTGTTGGTCTGTTGGTACCAAGCATGTCATGCTAGGTTGTTGGCAGGGAGGCAAATCATTGCTCAAAAGTTATATAAAGTTATATATTACACAGGAGTTCAGGGGATAGAGGACATCACTGTATAAAATGACCTACTGTGACCTCTATGATAATCACAGCCTCCTGAAACTTTACATCCACAAAACAAGATAAAATTTGAAAAATAGTATTGAATAATATATTGCATATATGCATAATATTGAATCGACACTCAAGTATCGTGATAGTATCAAATCAGGAGATGTGCATAATGTCCCAGCTCTTCTAATGACACACGCTCTCATTCATTTTTACAAGTGTTGCACATCTCGCTCTCATCCCCTCTGACTTTAGTAACCTTTTTTCTCTCTTTTTACGCGCACAACTTTACGTCACCACGCAGCGTAACGTCAGTGTCCAACGTAAACAAATCAGATGTCTGCCATGTAAAACACCGACTCGTGACCAGCGCCACACGCAGCGTATTGTCGGTCACTGACAGCGCAAAGTCCAAATATCTAAACCCCTGTTTTCCTACATTTCCCACAGTCCTTTGTTGTGATTTTACCATGCCAGCTGTTTTGGCGTGTCGCCCTCTCCTCAGCTGCTGTTGTGCCATACATAGTTACCTTGATCATCTCTCTCCTCCTCTCCTCTCCTGGAGAAATAATAGACCACATCCCATATCCGACTGCCACCACTGCAACCAGCGCGGTGGAGCTCAGTATGGTCCGCAGGCTGCTCATCTCCGCTTACTGATGCGTTCAATCTGGTCTTTGTATTTTGCCTCGCATTTACTGGCTGCACATTAAACTCATATCTAGTAAACTAGTCCGGGTTTGGTAACGTCGGTCAAAGCAGCAGTGCACTCTGGGATAGTCTTCTTCTTCGTCGTGTAATTTATTATTTTTTATGTCAGATGGCACTTCTGGGCGCATTACCGCCACCTCGTGGATTAGAGTGCGGATGATGATTAACACTGTTCTTTGTTTTGTTTTGTTTCCTCCCAACTCCCCCAAACCTTTTTTCTCCTAACTCCCAACAAACTCCAAACATAATGAATATTGGTCATTTTCCCAGTTTGGGATCAATAAAGTAAATCTATCAATCTATCTATCTATCAATCTATCTATCTATCTATCTATCTATCTATCTATCTATCTATCTATCTATCTATCTATCTATCTATCTAAATCCCCCAACTCTTACCTCCTCGCCCCCTACTTTTTGATTATAATCATTTTCTGAAGCTTTAGTTATATAAACCTCCATGTGTCTGGTATGTATGTATGTGTCAAATACTTGATGTGTGTTGTTGTCTACCTAAATAGTTCTTTAAATAAAACATAACCTCCCCAACCAGTGTTGGGCAGTAGCGGCGTTACAAGTAACGACGTTACTAATTTAACTTCATCGTCCACAGAAGCTACATTTTCCCAGGCATTTCTCAACCTTAAACGCAGCGGAACTTTTGCTTTTGTTTGACATCTAACCGGGAGCAGTGGGTGACGTCACCGCCGCTCACGGACCTGTACGTGCAGCCGACAGACTGTCTTCTTTGTGACGTCACATACCTGTCCGGACCTGCGCGTGTCGCCGACAGACGGTCTTCTTTGTGACGTCACATACCTGTGCTAACTGTCTGCTGCAGCGGGACAGAGCGTGATGAAGATGACAGAGGAGGAGGAAGATGACGATGTTGTAAGACATCTCTCTCTCTCTCTTTCTCTCTCTCTCTCACACACACACACACACACACACACACACACACACACACACACACACACACACACACACACACACACACACATCACATGTCATTTTTTTGCCAAGCTGTAACTGTTGGGAGCAGGTTTCTTCTTTTGCTCCTGTGGTTTGAACCAACTTATTGAGTTTTAAGGTCATTTACACTTTGTCCTCCAAATGGGCCCTAATTTTAGCAGACATACAAACACAGGTGTGCACACATACATACAGACACACACACACACACACACACACACACACACACACACTGAGCAGAGGAGAGACAGTGAACCAGGTGATGTGAAGATAGTGCTACTTGAGCTGATGACAACTACGTTTATCTGAGTGTGGTCGAATGTTGGTTATCTAATGTCTGTCAGTATTGCTTGTCACATTTTGCATGTTTTTTTTTTATGCAATTCTGCTTTTTATGTGAAATGTAAAATCCCATCACTCCTCCTATTTCTGTTAACCTATACACCAGTCCACGGTAATTCTGTTTCCAATGTAGACAGCAATTAAATACTGAAATTGGTTTGGCTATTACAATTGAGAGTGTGCCTTTGTTTAAAGGAAAAATCCACCATGAAACACTGTAACACTCTTCAAGACAGTTATTGGCTAATGGTGATGTACCTTGTGTTTCTGGCTGACATAAAACCAAGCCTAAGGACTGTGGTATGTCATAACCTGCACTACCTTAGAGGAAAGATGAGATGATTGTTATGACTTGATTGTTACACTCAAAATATTTAACAAATATTTAAGTATTACTGGTTATGCACTCGACATATTATTAAGTCAAGTTTAAAAAAAAGTTAAGTAAAAGAAGTTGTGTTCATCATTTATTTGTCTGTTACTTTTTACCACTAGGGGGCACTGTTGCAAGGCAGGTAGTAGTCAAGATGGCTACTACTGAATGTATGATTCTATACCACTATTGAAAACTGTTTGTTTTCCCATCAGCGTGCTGAAGTAAACAGTGTTTGTTGAAGACTGGCCTGTTTTCTTCATGAGCCCACATTTCATTTTGACACGGTACAAAATACAAACCATAATACTGTGCACATCACAGAAATTCAGATCTACTTAGTAATTGGTGACCTTTATTGACCTCTACTGGCAACCAGTAGGAATTGCAAAGAACAAAAACGAGATGGAGCTTGTCTGTGGTGTATGTCTACACCACTTTTTCAAAAAATGAATACACAGTTTCGACAAAAAAAAAAAAAAAAAAAAAAAAAAAAAAAGTTATTTAACAGTATTTAAGTTGAACCACACAGTTACTGAGAGTTGAATGTTGTGGAGCTTCCAGTTGTACAGAATTGATAGCCAGTATTGATTTTTTTTTTTTTTTTTTTAATTAGGGAAGAGGTTAGGGAAAAGTGATAGTGTTAGGGGTAGTGGGGTGGGAAATTGATGCAGTGGTGTGTGTATGTGTGTGTGTGTGTGTGTGTGTGTGTGTGTGTGTGTGTGTGAGCCCAGATGTTGGTGTGCTCAGGGTCTGCTGTAGAAGAATGAGAAGAATTTGGAGTCCATTAGTTGTTGGACTCATCCTTCTTCTTGTTCTTCTCTCTAGAGGCTCTAAAGGGCCGGGTCAGCCACCTCCAGAACCTTTTAGGAGCACTGGGACTTTTCTTCTTCTCCAGCTCGGTGATCTTCTCCAACATTATGGCTTCTTTCTCTGCCCACTCTTGTTGTTTTTTGTCCACAGCTTGCTCAAAGTCTTCTGTGGCCTTGAGGAGGGAGGTCTTCTCCTCCTGGATGTGGACAAGATGGGTCTGCAGCTGGCTCATCTCACCGTCGACCTGGGCCTGTTGGTCAGCCTGGAGCTGGTCCTGAATGATCTGGACCTCGCGTCTCTCCTGTTCCAGGGTGTCCTCCAACTCTTTGATTTTGAGGGCAGTGCGTCTCTCACTCAGGTCCTTCTCCATGATCTGAAGCTGCAGGTTGGAGATGGTTTCGTTTGAAGTGAGTGCATCGCTGGTGTCCGTGGCCTTTTGCGTGAGGATTGCTTCTTTGAGCTCACTCACTACCTGACGAAGTGCCTCCATCTCCGCCTCACAAGCCTTGATCTTGGCGGCCTGCTGATCTGCAACATCCAGAGCTCTCTGGAGCGCAAGCTGGAGTTCTTCAGTTTTTTCCTCCTCTACAGTTTGGCTGTTGGTGCACAGATTGTCCTGCTGAGCACAGGTTTCCACTGCAGCCTCGCTCTTTTGGTCCTGTTGAGCGATGTTTGTCTCTGCAGCCTGACTCTTCTTCCAAGGATTGTCCTGCTGAGTGATGTTTTTCACTTCAGCCTGACTCTTCTTGCAAGGATTGTCCTGCTGAGAGGTGTTTTTCTCTGCAGCCTGGCTCTGCTTTCCTTCTGGAACAATCTTCTTCTTCACACTTCTATCCAGTGTGACGTTTTTAAGCGCCTTTGCGAACACTGGAATAGCGTTCCTGTGAAGGTGCATGTTGTCGAAGAGGTGCTCTTTGGTCAGAGAGGGATGACTGACCACATGTACATTTGGCAATTTTTTGCCATCTGCCATGATGCTCAGATTCACCTTCTCAATGACCTGTGGGTCCACATCAGTTCTTGGTAACAGAGTGGACACCACTATCTTAGAGGCAGGGAATTTTTGATTAGCCTTGGACATGAGAGCTTTGAAATATGTTGCCACTCCATCCTGTCGTTTCACCAGGTCATCTGTGCCTGTGTGAATGAGGATGTGGCTCGGTGAGCCAAGGCTGGGATCAGACAGTGTGTCCCAGGCTGATCTTATGTGGGGACACCACAGCTTCTTCACCGTGTAACCAGGAAAAAGCCGAATCTCCTGGAGGTATTTGCCATTTGAATCAATGAGCACGACAATGTGGCCCATTGGTTCAGCAGGCTTTTTGTTGGGACCGGGCTGGGCGGTCTGAGCCGGGGACGTCTGCTTTTTGGCAGCTGTCCTTGTGGCTGTGTGTCCCTCAGGGTGTTTGTTCCCCTGGGGTTTCAGATGGGCTCTCCCGATGACTGTGGGCCGGGGGCTCCAGTGCTTGGGAGGCCCAGTTGGGTCTTGGTGTTTGGCGTTTGCCTTGTTCGGTTTCGCCATTGTGGATTGGTTGGGTTTGGGTGTGTGTGTGTGTGTGTGTTGAGGTGTCTGTGAGAGTTTTAATACTTTCACAGAGTCAAACGCTGTGCAGTGCGGCCTTAAATGCAGTCTGTTGCTGATGTCATCGAGACATGCACGCTACGTCATCGCCTATGGTATTACGTCATGGAGTCACGTGACATGTGACTTCACACAGCTGCGGACATTAAGGATTTTTCATCACTAGAGACAATCATTAGTTTTTGCTGCTACATTTTGCGTTCTTTCTGCAATGATGTTGTGGACGTTTTGTCGGAGGCAGACAGACGAGGAGCCGACATGTTTTTTCCCCCAGAACGTCAACAGTTCACTTCCACACGTGATGAGAGGAATGGGACGTGCTGATGGCCGCCTGCTCTTCTCAGCACACATTTTTGCAAGAGCTCACTGACTTCAACAAGGTAACTCATTATTATGCCACGGTACGTTAATTTCGCCCAGTTTTGTCATGTAAAGTTTCTTGTGTGTGTGTGTGTCAGCTGAAGGCTGGAGAAAAGACACCTTCTGCAGCAGGTAAGATGTGCTCAATATCAGCAACAGAAAACGGTTTGCTCATGAAATGTGGAGAGATTTCGTTGCCTGGCAACATTGAGTTGATAATGCCATCAGTTTGTGAAGGAATAACTTCACTTGTTAAAAGTTCAATTGCAATTGTGTGTGTGTGTGTGTGTGTGTGTGTGTGTGTGTGTGTGTGCCATTTGGAGCAGCCTGTCACTGATGTGTCTCTTGCTAACGTTATGTGTGCTGAGCCACGGGCAGCAGGTGAGCTTAGTGAAGCGGCTCCAGGTGAAACACAAACACACGACAGGTGAGACTTGGAGCAGCACCACAGCTGGACAGGAGCGGGGCTTTTCTGAGCCTCGTCGCAGGGCTGCAGCAGCTCACTTTGACACATTTTCCTCGCCTCACTTGAGCTTTCAGCCTCTCATTCCCGACTCGTCAAGTCAAAACAAATGAACAGAATCAAGATTTTTGGCTTTCCAATGTTTGAGTCACACAGGATCAGTTGTTGTGCACCATTTATCGCCCTTCGTTCAGGCTGAGGCGCTGCAGGAGAGACGATAATTTCAGCTCCATACCGGAGGAAACTAGTGAGCATACAGTATGGGTTGGATTTTCCTCGTGAAGGGGGGACAATTCATTTCAGCGCTCAGGTCACCTACCAAACAGCCTTCAGCACCACGGACAGCGTCCCAGCAGACCCCAAACTGGTTGGTCTCCCAAAACCCAAATACCTTTTATTTGGGGTCTGTATTTATAAAACAAACCGAACATGCACATATAATAATATGTTTGGTTTGAATTGCAAGTATAAATAGTGACTCACTGGGAGAATTATTTGGTAGGACCCAGGCCACCCAGTTTGAAACCGGGAGAATCCAGACAAAACAAACTGGCATGTCTGGTCATTGTAGGTAATGATTATGTATGTGTTGAAAATGTATCTTTAAACTAAACAAATAAAATCCCTATGCGAAAGCTTTCTTTACAAAACAATATCACAACATCATGACATACTTCACAATCTAAATAAAGAAATTAGTGTCTGAAGCAATATAATAGCACCAAAATCAATCATCAAATAAGGGAGTTTAGTATAACATTAGTAAAACATTATTCAATTAAAAAAAATTTCTACAGCACCATAGTAGCACCAAAATAAATTGTAATGCAGTGCATAAAGCCTAATGATGAGAATGGAAAATTGCTACAACCAACAGCCATGTAAACTGTGGATGCTTCATTTTATTTTACTTGGCAAGGTAGCACCAAAATCATCTACCCAGTATCAAGTAAATCAAACGTCATGAGACAAATGAATCACAAACTTTTATCACAAACATGAAAGTTGACTAAGACAGTAGTCACTTTTACAGATATTGTGATATTTAAACAGAACTTTTGATAGAGTTTTGCTGTTGCAAAAGCTTTTTTTCCACAGGCTTTTTTAAAAAAAAATGTTTTAAATTTGAGTTTACCATGAAGGCTTGTAAATAAAACTTTGTTTGTTACTGATTCAAGGCGGTGCACAGTGACGACTTGTTGCACTTGTGGTTTATGGGTGAAGTAACCCTGTAGGGGTCACACTGACATCAAAAGTCCAACTGAGGTGTCAAGGGTAGTGCCATGTGATCAAGTCAGTCATGTTGATGAAAACTGAGATCCTAGCTCTCGCAAAAATTTGCACATATAAGTCTTGCCCTCACACTGGCATGATGAGTGTTTCTACAGAAAATATCAAAAGCTGCCTGTGGGTGTTACATTGAGTTGCAGAGATTCTGTGGTATGAATGTAATAATCTTACTAAAATGGAAGTTTTACAGATGCTAAGTGTTACCATTGCACCAGATGCTGGACTTTGATTAGTGATATAGCAGGTTTAAGGGGTGACCTCATGTCTGTCACTGTTGCATGCCACATATCTAGGTATTGTTTATGAGAAATGTTTGACTCTATCAGGTTGAAACCTGTGCAGTGTCACCTTAACTTAAGCAAAGAAATGGATGAGTTGCCCTCCAACTGAGTGACCAGTCAGATTTCAGCTCTTCCCTGGCTGTCCTCTTCGGCCCACACTCCATGTTCAGCATTGAAGATACTGAGGAGGCAGCCACATCAATGAAGTTATCCAGAGGTAAACACTAATTGGTTATTTATGACTTCAGTGGATATTCTGAACTAGCAATGGGAACAAGTGGTCAAGTACTCGTTATGTAACCACCTACTCAACTAGTAAAATACTACTCAAAATTAGCAAAGTGATTTTGCTGATCTAAGACAGAACAGGAAAAAAACTATTTCAATCCCCCACCTGAATCTGGTAGTTCCACCTGAATCCACAAGGTGACATTATAGCCTTCCGCTGAGCTCACCTGTCCTTGTTGCTAATATGCATATGGCGGCACAGTGGTGCTAGTTTGGTTATTTTTGATTATGTGGGCTGCTGTTTAATTGTTAAAGAGCAAAATTTTTATTTTTTCTTGCCATGTAAAAGATAGAAAAGCAAGCATGGCTTTTTTGTGCTATAAATAAAGTCTAAAATTCATGCACATTTCTTCTCTTGTGAAATTTAAAACAAATACCTGAGCCCTCATTTTCTATCCAGTAGAGTCCTCAACTTCTAATTACTCAAAATCCCCATATCTATTCCTCACCCAGCCATTAATGTGCTCACTGATGCCCCTTTTCCACCAGAAAAAACCTGGTGCTAGTTCGGAGCTGGTGCTAGAGCCGGTGCTTAACTGGTGCCAACGAAGAACCAGTTTGCTTTTCCACCGGTCAAGAGCCAAGTGGAGCCAATTCAGAGCCACGTCATGACGTATTCGGAAAACGAGATGACGGGTGCGCAAGACGCTCGCTCAGAATCACAATAACCATCATGAATGAATGAATGAATGATACTTTATTAATCCTTTGCAGGAAATTACATTGTCACGGCAGCTTCATCACTTTAACACACATAAAACTGCATACTCATACAATCCAGCGGCTGCAGCGTCTCTGTCTCTGTCCGCCCGTCCTGTCCTGAAGCCGGTGAGACTGATCAGTGAGTCGGGGATGATGTTCGTGAGCCGCGTCTCAGTCAAGCATATAACGCTGCTTTCCCGATACAGTTTCTGGCCCTGGGTGGAGCAGGATCTGGATTTATTAGCGATGCAAATACTGCTTGTGTCTTTACAAGCCTACATTTCAATACAGAGGCGAAAAACACAATTATTGCCGGCTACCTGTCGGATTCGTGATCGGAACGAATGACAGCTATGTTTGGTTATAAAACGGGTTCTTCTCATCCTTAAATGTAATTTGCTGAGCCGTGTTCCATGCCGTTGTAAAATCAGTATAACCCGCGGCTTCTCGGGGATTATTGTTTATGTTTATAGCGTTTGCAGTTCCTGTTTTGTTTTGTAACCCTGCCCACCAATGACGCGGTGGGCCGCGTCATCGGTTCTTTCTCTGGCTCCTGTTTAGCCCCTGCTCGGAGTCGGTGCTTGCCTAGCACCAGTTTGGAACCAGTTTGGCACCAATTTGGCCCCAGCTCGGGCGGTGGAAAACCAAAAAACTGGTGCTAAGTCAGGCACCGGCTCCGAACCAGCCCTGGTGGAAAAGGGGTATGAAATCTATTTACTCCATTATTTTGAAATATTGTTTCTGATGATACCGCCATCCTCAGTCTGTTGCACAAAGACTCGAGCCCCTCAGACTATTTTTCTGAAATTGAAAATTTTGTGCTGTGGTGTGACACTAATAATCTAATTTTAAATGTCAGTAAAACTAAAGAGATGGTCTTGGACCAGAGATCAGTAGGGGATCATAGTCAGTGGTCATACACAACTCACCTATCAAGCAGGTCAGCTCATACAAAATCTAAGTTCACTTAGATGACACTTTCAGTTGGAACATCCATGTCGAAAGTCTTTGTTCCCGTCTGCAGCAGAGACTGTGTTTTTTGCGCAGACTCAGACTGTATCGTGTAGATAAAGCAATCATGTTTTTATTCTACCAGGCGGTACTAGAGAGCTTATAGTCGGATATGGGATGTCAGCCTGGTATGGCAACCTCGTAAAACAAAAAAAATTTCCCCAAGAGAGACAATAAAGTATATTGTATTGTATCGTATCGTATCGTACCGTATCGTATTGTATCGTATTGTATATAGTCTCTTGAGCTTCATTACAATGGGACTTAAAATTGCTGCAGAGTAAACATACCATAATAAAAGCTGTGGATGTAAACTGAAAAGAAAAGTTCAGATTCTTACCCATATAGCAGTGTTTCCTGGTCCAGGTGAGTGTAATACATCCACCATGTCTGGTTTTTAACTCTTCCCTGATTCAAACTATCACTCTAGAGTTTCTTTTTGGCTGGAGTTCATTCATTTTTACCTTGAATACTTTCCATAAAGACATTACTCTAGAGCAGTGTTTCTCAAAAAAAAAAAAAAAAGTGAAAGAAAGAAGTGAAAAAGAAGCAAAAGCGGAACCAACACAATATTCTTAGTATCAGTTTGTTTTTTCACACACTGAGCTGGATTGGACCTCTTTATTTAGGCTTTCTTTTCTACCAATATTTTTTGTACTGGCCAGGGGGTATGTGGCTGAAAAAATATTTCAAAACAGGTACATTATTGAAAAAAGTTTGAGAGCCACTGTTCTAGTCAATGAAATAATAGTGAAATTAAAACATTCCCCATTTTTCTAGGGACCCCCTGGAACCCCCTCAGGGACCCCTAGAGGTCCCCCAACACAGAGAACCACTGATTTAAAATACTTTACTTCAGTAGTTGTTGAACTACTGCTTGAACAATTACTGCCTCACCCACTTCAATTCTGTTTAAACCACTGTTCACGTACTGCAGTAACAGTTATTAGGGCTGTATGATGTGGAAAGTTTTTTTTTTTCAAATCAGAACAGACATAGGGCCCTATCTTGCGCCAGACTCCCTAAACCCGTTATTTGCGGATTTAGGGCTCTATTTTCACTGCGCAGGGTGCGCAGTGAGGCGCACCCTGCGCAAAGCTATTTTCGACCAGCGCAACCCGTGGGGCGCACAGTTTTGTATTTTCCCAGACGGAGGTGCGCCGAGATGGGTGTGGCGGCGCAGCAGGGGGAGGTGTCGACAGATTCAGCTTGGCGCAGTGACATTTTCGTGCCAAAAGGCTTTGCTGAGGTGCGCCAAAAGCTCGCCTCCTGAAACCACGTCTACTTTCGGCGCAAGGCGCAGCGGGGCCGGCGCAGTGGAATTTTGGCTGACAGGCGGGCAGTGCGCACACGCCACCACAACCTCACAGATTGTCAGGCACAGTAACAATGCAATAAATACCCACAAAAAACACTATTCAATGCTATAATCTCAATCAGCACATAAATGCATCCCCATATCGACTGTCCCGACACAACTGATGTCAGATCAAAGGAGATTGGCACCGTTTGGCAGCGTCATGGAAACCCAACCTGATCACCTGTCAGTCAAACAATGTGTCCAGTACGGTGATGTCTTTTTTCCAGTCATGGTGACTGCCGCTGCTCGTGTTAACTACACAGTTCTTCTTCCATATATATAAAGATTCCACACTGGGTAGTTGCGCCAAGGCGCACGGCGTGCCAAAATAGCAAAATCCACTTGGCCACATCCAGTTGGCGCAGCGCAGCTACGCTGCGCCTCCGCCTCGCCTGGTCTGCGAAAATAGAACCCTTAAGGTTGCGCAAGAGGCGTTCCCCCGTAAAAGTTGCTATCTTGTGCACCTCCCACTATCCGCAAAACACCTGCGCTACCTGCTATGTTATGCATAGGCGTGTTTTGGGCGTTACGCCAGTTAAACCAATCAGTGTGCC
Organism: Myripristis murdjan; assembly: GCF_902150065.1. Lineage (NCBI taxonomy): Eukaryota > Metazoa > Chordata > Actinopteri > Holocentriformes > Holocentridae > Myripristis > Myripristis murdjan. The sequence continues at coordinate 3,551,755 of NC_043988.1, forward strand.
AGGTGCCATTGCCTTTAAGGGCAGGATGCGCTAGGCAGATTTTCTCAGGGGTTCTACTGAGGCTAAAGCAAGTTGGCTATATATATATATATATATATATATATATATACACTATATTGCCAAAAGTATTCGCTCATCTATCCAAATCATTGAATTCAGGTGTTCCAATCACTTCCATGACCACAGGTGTATAAAATCAAGCACCTAGGCATACAGACTACTTCTACAAACATTTGTGAAAGAATGGGTCGCTCTCAGGAGCTCAGTGAATTCCAGCATGGTGCTGTAATAGTAATGTAATAGGATGCCACCTGTGCAGTAAGTCCAGTTGTGAAACTTCCTCGCTACTAAATATTCCACAATCAACTGTTAGTGGTACTATAACAAAGTAGAAGCGATTGGGAACGACAGCAACTCAGCCACGGAGTGGTAGGCCACATAAAATCACAGAGCGGGGTCAGCGGATGCTGAGACGCATAGTGCGCAGAGGACGCCAACTTTCTGCAGAGTCAATAGCTTGTGTTGCCAACTGGAATATACTGTGTCTGTATATGTTTTAAAAAAATTACAGTAGAGTACAGTGGGACAGTACAGTGAATATTTTATTTCATTATCATTATTTTGCCATCCATTTCATTATATAATTTATTTTGTATTATTTTTGCAAACTCAGAGCAAGTTGATTAGAATGTGTACTGTCGCTTTAAGAACTTGGCTCCCCTACGCGGCTTCACTATGCGCTTTGTTGTTGTTCTGTATGTACCTGAGAGGTAAGCACTTGAAGTCCGGTTGCTTCATGAAAAGAGAGAAAAAAAAGGAAAAGCACCGGGGAAGAATAAAGTTGCCAAACTGGAAACATTTTCCTGTCACGTTTTTCAAGGGGGCAACATAAATTTGGTGTTTCCGCCCGGTTTTCCACCATTTTTCGTCACGAAGCAACACAACGAGAGGGACTCACGGTGCTGGCTAGCCAAAAGGTCTACTCGCCTAGCATGCTAACGTAGCTCCAACTTACAACAGCTGAACCTCGCGGAACGGAGGGACAAAAGGTAACAGTTCAACCATGCTCAATCCAGAGAAAATGTCGCCTGAATGGGAAAGTTTGCTGGGAGAGATAGAAGAAAATTTACCTTTGCTTACAGAAGTGGAGTTAAATGAGGTATGTGAATCTCTTGGCTTAACTGTGGATGAAAGTGAAAGACACACACCTCGCAAGCTGAGAAGACTTATTCTGCAGCACCTAGAAGGAGAAAATGTGGTGTCACTGGAGGATGATGGGCTATCAATATTGCTAAGTATAAAAGACAGTATATTAACAATGATAAGTAAACAAGAGGGTGGTAATGCGGCAGTCCGCGGCCACCCGGTGGCGTCAGATGGTATTGCACCCAGTGAACAAAATGAAAAGAATGCAGACCAGAGTGGTGCAGAGCCCTCCATTGCCCCTGTAAGAAGTCAGGCTATCCACCCATTGTATAAAAGAGACCTGAAAATAATAGGGCAAATAGGAGAATCTAACCAAAAAGACAAACTGAGCTACGCCAGTCTTGAGAGACAAATCCAGAGGGCTCTACAGAAGGGGTACGATGAAGGTGAGATAGTGGAAGCCATTATTCAAGCCATTGTGCCTGGGATAAAATTAAGGAGTTACCTGGAAAGTAGAACTAGCTTGACATTGCCTGCCCTGAAACAGATCCTAAGAACTCATTACATTGAAAAAGATGCCACAGAGCTGTACCACTCACTGACTCGTTTAGTCCAGGATCCTAAGGAGACACCCATACAGTTCTTGGTGCGGGCCATGGACCTGAGGCAGCAAATCCTCTTTGCATCAGAAAGAGCACAGGCTGGATTGAAATACAGTGCTGAGCTGATCCAAAACCAGTTTCTCCAGACAGTCATGACTGGCCTCCATGATGATGCTATCCGTGCAGACCTGAAACCATTCTTGCAAGATCCCCTGATACAGGATGAGGTTCTTTTGGAGAGAATGAATGCTGCTTACAGTCTGGAAATGGAAAGGAAAAATAAACTGTCAGCTGCAACCAGAAGCAGAACAGTGAAAGTAGCAGCTGTAAACGATGAGGAATCTGACGAACCTGAAAAAGATAGTCATTCTAAGGCAGAGCAAAGTAAAACTAAACAAAACAAGTCAATCAAACGTGACACCCTGATGGAAAAGATGGATGAAGGTAACAAAACAATATGTGAAGCCATCCAAAGCCTTACCACCCAGATAGCAAGCCTTACCCAGACTCCTCTTCCCAGAGCCACCAAGTCGACTGAGCGGCCTATGAAAAGACATCAGCCACAGTATCGCACAACATATGCCCGAAGGTGCCAACAGTGTGAAACATTCAACCCTGGTGGGAAGTGTGACCACTGTTATAAGTGTGGCAGCAGTGAGCATTGGGCAGCGGGCTGCCGGAAAAAGATCCTGACTACAGCTACGACAAACAAGATTGAACTTGTGTCCCCCACTAAAGTTAAGGCAGACCCAGCAAATCTGTTTAACATCACAGCACCTCTCACTGGGAAGCAACAGAAGACGGCCAGACTTGTGGGGAAGAGATGTGTAGTCCGAGGCTCCCTGGGAGGTGTGAGTACATCAGTCCTGTGGGACACCGGTTCCCAAGTGTCCATTGTTGGCAGTGGTTGGAAGAGAAAACACTTACCGGATGTTGAGGTGAGACCTGTTGAGGAGCTGCTTGAAGAGGGAAAGTTGGACCTCTCCGCTGCTAACGGAACAGACATTCCGTACGAAGGATGGATTGGAGTCGAGTTCACCCTTTCTAAGGATGCGGTGGCTGGGATGAGCGAGAAACCCGTCCTTGTGCCACTCCTGATCGCCAGTGATGACCTTGAGCGCCCCATCATTGGATTTAATGTAATTGAGGAGCTGGCACAGAGAGACCTAACTGAAGAAAAGGGCCAGATGGTGCAAACCCTGTGTTCAGCGCTGGAGGTAGGATGGAAAAGAGCAAGAGCAGTTCTTTCAGTCCTGAGGAAGCAAAAATCTGACAGTGACCCCCACATAGCCAGACTAGGGAGACAACCAGTCACCATCCCAAAACATGAACGAGTGAAGGTAGTGTGCGGGAGACTGAATAAAAGGATAATAAGTGACTCACATGTAATCCTAGAGCCGAACCAAGATGAGCCATGGCCAACAGGACTGGCTGTGAGGGAACAGCTCATTCAGCTTCCAGAGGGAGACAATGAAAAAATAATAGTGACAGTTGAAAATACAACAGACAGTGACATCACACTACATGGGCGGACGACACTCGGCTGGCTCCATGGTGTGAATGCTATATACCCACTGGAAAAGAAAATGGAAAGTGAGGAATCTCAATCAGCTGCCTGCAGTATTGAACCCCACACTGAACAGCCCAGCCCGGCGTCAGAAGAGGGGCCCTGGGATCCTCCAGTAGACTTAATGCATCTGCCAGAGGACCAACGACAGCGGGTGCAACAGATGCTCCGGGAGGAGTGTGATGTGTTTGCGAGGGACGAGTGGGATACAGGATGCATCCCTGATCTGAAAATGAACATTACTCTGAAAGATAATGTCCCTGTCCAGAAAACATATAATGCAATCCCTCGACACCTCTACCAGGAAGTAAAAAAACACATACAAGACCTGCTGAATCAAGGATTGATTCAGGAATCACATTCCTCTTACTCCTCGCCAGTGGTGTGTGTCAGAAAAAAGGATGGGAGTTTACGCTTGTGCGTCGACTACCGACAACTGAATGAGAAAACGCTGCCCGACCGTCATCCAATCCCCAGAATACAAGATGTCCTGGATAACCTGGGGGGCAATTCCTGGTTCACTGTGCTGGACCAGGGCAAAGCCTATCACCAGGGCTTTGTGAGTGAGAGCAGCAGACCGTACACCGCGTTCATCACGCCATGGGGGCTATATGAATGGGTAAGAATTCCTTTTGGCCTCACAAACGCTCCAGCCACCTTTCAGCGTTATATGGAGGGATGTCTGCGGGACTTAAGGGACAAAGTTTGCATTCCTTACTTGGATGATGTGCTGGTATTCAGCGAGGACTTTGAACAACATGTTGAAAATGTCAGAAAAGTACTTCAGCTTCAAAAGAAGTGTGGCATCAAGTTAAGACCAAAAAAATGTGACTTTTTCAAGCGAGAAGTATGTTACATTGGACGTATCATCTCGGCGGAGGGATACAGAATGAACCCAAAAGAGACAGAGGCAGTGCAAGCTTTGAAGGAGGAGACACCGACCACTGTTCGTGAGGTCAGAAAACTGATGGGCTTCCTCAGTTATTACCGGCCCTTCATAGTGAACTTTGCCAGGAAAGCTAAACCTCTCTATGCACTTTTAGCAAAATCACAGACTGAACGCAAAGGGAGTACAAACAAAACTAAACGGGGCCGGCAAACAGCTCAACTCCCACCGTCCCATCCAGTTGAATGGACCGAAATCCACAGGGAGAGCCTGGAAAACATTGTGGACCAGCTGTCAAACCCACCCATCATGGCATATCCGGACTTGGAGAAACCATTCGTGCTTCATGTTGACGCCTCAGAGGATGGCCTAGGAGCGGTCTTGTATCAGCGTCAAGAGGGAACCCTGAAAGTGATTGCATATGGGTCTAGAACATTGACAAGCACAGAGAGAAATTACAAATTGCATTCTGGCAAATTGGAATTTCTAGCCCTAAAATGGGCCATCACAGAACGGTTTCGCCATTACTTGTTCCATGCGCCGCACTTCACTGTATACAGTGATAATAACCCACTGACGTATGTCACCAAGACAGCAAAATTGAATGCCACGGGACACCGTTGGGTGGCTGAATTAGCAGACTACCGATTCACACTCAAGTACAGACCTGGATCAGCCAATCGGGATGCTGACTTCTTATCAAGGCGACCAGCACCCATCGAGGAAGTCATTCAGGAATGCACAGAGGAGTGCAAGCAGGATGTCTTGCAGTCTATCGGAGAAGCCTTGAAGGTGGCAAAAAGAGAAGACTCCAACTGGATCTCAGCAGTAACCTGCAATGTTGACACGCTGCTTCGAGAAAACAGCATTATGGTGCCAATTCAGCCTTTGTCTGTGGGAGACATTAAAGCTGCACAAAGTTCAGACCCAGTGATTGGCAGAGTGTTGGCCCTGAAGAAATGTCATGATCGCCTGAAACACAAAGACAAGCTGAGAGAAACCGTACCAGTGAGACAGCTCCTGAGAGAGTGGCCCCGCCTGCACGTGGATGAAGATGGGATACTGTGGAGAACAACGGTATCCAAAACCCAGCTGGTAATTCCTGAATCACTCAAACCTTGTATCTACACACACTTGCACGAAGAAATGGGACACTTAGGGGCTGACAGGATGGTTGCCCTAGCCAGACAACGGTGTTTCTGGCCTAAGATGAGAGAGGAAATGGAGCATCATGTAACCAAGGTGTGCTGCTGTGTTAAACAAAAAAAACCAAACAGAGTGACCCGGACACCCATACAGAGTATTGAAACATCTGCACCGTTTGAGATGATCTCCATTGACTACCTGCATCTGGAGAAAAGCAGAGGTGGTGAAGAGTATATACTCGTTGTAGTTGATCATTTTACCAAATATGCCCAGGCATATGCGACCAAGAACAAGTCTGGTAAAACGGCAGCACGAAAGATCTTTGATGATTTTATCACTCGCTTTGGTTTTCCTTCAAAGATACATCATGACCAAGGAAGAGAGTTTGAGAACGATCTTTTCCACAAGCTGCAGAACTACAGCGGGATCAAACACTCACGTACGACCCCATACCACCCTCAAGCAAATCCAGCAGAGCGCTTCAACCGAACACTGCTGAATATGCTGCGGACACTTACAGACATTGAGAAGGCATGCTGGAAGGAACACCTTAATAAAGTGGTCCATGCCTACAACTCAACTGTGCATGAGTCAACAGGCTTTTCACCGTTTTTCTTGTTGTTTGGACGTGAACCAACTCTCCCCATCGACCTGATGTTTCCACAGAAAGGAGTGAAGGAGAAACGGTCACATGCTGGATATGTGGAGAAATGGAGAGAAACCATGCAAGAGGCCTATGCCATAGCAATGAAAAACTTGAAAAAGGCAGCAGCTAAAGGACAGCAGAACTACAATCAACGTGCATGGAGCTCTGTCCTTGAGCCTGGCGATCATGTCTTGGTGAGAAACCTGACCCCTAGGGGTGGGCCTGGGAAACTACGTAATCATTGGGAAGATCAGACATATGTGATCAAAGAGAGAAGAGGCTCGGACAGTCCAGTGTATGTGGTCGAACCGCTGGAAGGAAAAGGAAGGACACGTGTGTTACACCGGAATCTCCTCCTACCCTGTCCTTACTTGGTCGACAAGCCAAAACCCTGTGATCCACATCTGAAAAAGAAAAGAAGTACCAACAAAGACAGAACATCAAGGCAACTAACACAGGATGCTGACTTGAATGACACAGACAGTTTGGATGAGGAGGAACACAGTCTGTGGGTGGAAAGAACGCCAGGACCTCACCTTAATGCAGAAGCAGAGGTATTCCATCCCAGGACAGAAATACCAAGGAAGGAGCTTGGAAATGGACTGATAACTGATGAGTGTCATGAGGAGGAGCATGAACATATGAGGCATAACACAGGAAACTCAGAAGATGAACAGTCTGCATCATCAGGAATGGAGGATGAGCAGGCGGAAGCTGAGGTGCAGAGGGAGAGACCAGCAAGGGTCAGAAGGCCAACACGTATCTACACCTACAACCAACTAGGTCAGCCGACCTACCAAACAATAAAAGCCTGCTAAGTGGACACTGGGATAGAAGGATCTCCTGTGAACAGCAACGATCCTGCGACCAGATCGACACCTTGTATCCTTGCAATTATACAGTAGTAGTTGTTAAAAAAAAAAAAACATAAAAAGTTAAATTGGAGTTCATTTTAAGTGTTAAAAAAATTCATGGTGACATAGTAGAGTAAAAATGATATTCAACAGTCATATAAATAGAGATGAGTAAAATAAGTGGTTACTAAGTAGCTGAGTGTGTAAAACATGTATTTCATGACAGAGTATAACACTGAGATGTGTGTAGCATACCTGTTCGAGGTATTAGTCAGATTTGAGACATGGTAAAAAAAAAATGTGCAAAACATTACCTGAGGTGTATGTGGTAATTTCCTTGTCAGCACAGCCAGATTGGGAGGGCCCACCAATCTCGCTAAGGACTATTCACCTCTTAATACAAATGGACTGTGGAAATCTAGTCTTGTATTAATACCATGGGATGTATGAAAAAGAAAAAAAAAGCAGAAATTAAGCATTGGCACTGAGAGTAACTTTAGCTCAGAGACTGTTGTAAAGTACTTATCTATGTCTTCATATTTCCATGCATTCTATTTCTTGTGAGAGACCATGTTAAAGTGTTACTTATTATAGGAAAAGGAAAATGTTTGGTAACATTTTATTTTTTTTAGTGGGGGAGGGTGTTGCCAACTGGAATATACTGTGTCTGTATATGTTTTAAAAAAATTACAGTAGAGTACAGTGGGACAGTACAGTGAATATTTTATTTCATTATCATTATTTTGCCATCCATTTCATTATATAATTTATTTTGTATTATTTTTGCAAACTCAGAGCAAGTTGATTAGAATGTGTACTGTCGCTTTAAGAACTTGGCTCCCCTACGCGGCTTCACTATGCGCTTTGTTGTTGTTCTGTATGTACCTGAGAGGTAAGCACTTGAAGTCCGGTTGCTTCATGAAAAGAGAGAAAAAAAAGGAAAAGCACCGGGGAAGAATAAAGTTGCCAAACTGGAAACATTTTCCTGTCACGTTTTTCAAGGGGGCAACACTTGAGACCTTTAAACTTTATGTGATCTTCAGATTAGCTCAAGAGCAGTGCGTAGAGAGCTTCATGGAATGGGTTTCCATGGCCGAGCAGCTGCATCCAAGCCTTACATCATCAAGCACAATGCAAAGCATCGGATGCAGCGGTGTAAAGCACACCGCCACTGGACTCTAGAGCAGTGGAGACGCGTTCTCTGGAGTGACGAGTCACGCTTCTCCATCTGGCAATCTGATGGACGAGTCTGGGTTTGGTGGTTGCCAACGGTACTTGTCTGACTGCGTTGTGCCAAGTGTAAAGTTTGGTGGAGGGGGGATTATGGTGTGGGGTTGTTTTTCGGACGTTGGGCTCGGCCCCTTAGTTCCAGTGAAAGGAACTCTTAATGCTTCAGCATACCAAGACATTTTGGACAATTTCATGCTCCCAAGTTTGTGGGAACAGTTTGGAGATGGCCCTTCCTGTTCCACGACTGCGCACCAGTGCACAAAGCAAGGTCCATAAAGACATGGATAAGCGAGTTTGGTGTGGAAGAACTTGACTGGCCTGCACAGAGTCCTGACCTCAACCCGAGAGAACACCTTTGGGATGAATTAGAGCGGAGACTGCGAGCCAGGCCTTCTTGTCCAACATCAGTGTTTGACCTCACAAATGCACTTCTGGAAGAATGGTCAAAAATTCCCATAAACACACTCCTAAACCTTGTGGAAAGCCTTCCTAGAAGAGTTGAAGCTGTTCTAGCTGCAAAGGATGGGCCCACATCATATTAAATCCTATGGTTTAAGAATGGGATGTCACTCATGTTCATATGTGCGTGAAGGCAGCCGAGCGAATACTTTTGGCAATATAGTGTATATATATATACATGTATGTGTGTGTGTGTGTGTGTGTGTATATATATATATATATATATATATATACACACACACACACATGTATATATATATATATATATATATATATATATATATATATATATATATATTTTATATCATAGGCGAGTTAATTCGGGAGGTGGAGCCACATGTGTCCAAATGGACGTGTCAGAAGGTTGTACTGATTGAGTAAAATCCCCGGATCACACCACACACACACAAGAGGCAGAGGTGGAACTATGTGTAAACTAATTTATTGACAAGGTAGATTGGGCAAATAAAATATTAAAAATAAAAATATAGCACAGCTGCTGGCTTATGATAAAACAATAAAACGTGCTGGCGTAAGTGTCCAATTAAAACAGTCTTTCCTCTAAACACTCTATATGAGTAATATACTCAGTCCATTCCGGCGGCGTCCCGGTATCAGTCCGACCGTGTGCGTGGCGAGGCTCCGTCGGGGCGTGCATTGAAGCCGCCTGGGCGCGCTCTCGTAACAGCCCAAACTTTAGGGATAGAGGATAGCGGGTGGTCAGGACCACCCGCTATCCGCTATCTAAAGTGTGTGTGCAAGATAGCAATTTTAGGGATAGCGCATGAAACACGCCCACGGACACACCTCCAGGCGCAAATGACAGAGTCGGCATAACGGATAGCGGGTAGCGTGGGCGCAAGATACCGTTTAGGGATAGCGGAAGTTCCTAAATCAGCAATTTGCGGGTAGCGGGTAGTGGCAGTGGATAGCGGGTGGCACAAGATAGGGCCCCAAGTCTCTGACTTAGGCTGCATCAAAATCAAACATTTTGCTGCAACCTTTGTTTTGACACGGTGTTTCAACAATTAAAAAATTGAGCCTTCTTAAAAAAAGCATAATAATACCAACTGGATGTAGAAAACGCAGGCATGTTACAAAATATTTTTTTGATGAGAACAAACCAGTCACTCTGTTAGTAGTCTACTGGAAATTTCTTGGGCCCAGCAGTGGTGTTTCATATAAATACCATCTATAGGCTTAAACTATTTTAAAAATTAAATGATATGAAAATATTTAACTAAAATAATATAAATTAGAAATAAAAAAAACAAACTTCAAGTGTTTCAATGAAAATACACAAAAAAACAGGATAACAAGAAAATAAACATTATATATAAAATTAAAAAAAAAAAAAAACACCTGATAAGAAAGGGGCAGGACACAGGCCGGGAGGGGACAGATGATTGGCCAAAACACAACAAAGACATGCAACACGGGGGTGGGGCTAATGAGACAATGCAGGGCAGGTGTGAGGACAAACAGGCTGACAAGACTATGGAGGAACAATAGGGACAAAATGAACACAGCAGACTAAAATACAAAAAACATTAAGACAAGTTTACGCGCCAAACCCCGGGGGACGCCATTACCCTACAAAAATGCACTTCATTTCCGCCGGAAGTGGTTTGCGCAGTGTATATCGGTGTGAACAAACTTCCATGCTAACGCAGCTTCGTCTGGGCATGTAGCTTGCTGCTCGTGAGGTTTCAATTTTAATAATTATGTCCTTACAATGGGAACACGATTCAACCACCTTGACTGTTTGTGTGAAAATAAAAGTTTATGTAAATGTAAAAATGTAATTTCATTTCATTATTGCACTGAACTACGATCATGAATGCTAGGCCTTATGTTGCTTAGTCACAGTTTCTTTTAACACAGTTCATCATTCATAGTAAGCTCATGCTGTACATTAATAACACTGGATGAATGAATTGCTCTGAGGAAACTAAACAAATGGCTTCAACAAGAAAGAGAACGTGTTTAATCCTAACAGGTATTAAACCGTAAAATACAGAAGCAGCCCACATAATTACATCACTATAAAAATATTCATGTATAATATTAAAAAATACAATGCACACAGTATTTGTTGTGTTTATCTGTATTTAAAGTATCCATCTTTAATTTCCTTTCGTCGGCAGGACAGAGCTAGCTAGCTAAAAACCTATGTATGTCTGTGGCTAAAAACAAACCAGCACGCCAAAACGGAAATGGATTGCATCGATGGGAGGAGTTTAGGATGTAGAGTGGAAACGACTCATAAACTTGTCTATAGCTGCTGTGCAGCAATGGTCGGGGCCAGGCAATTTTAGGCAATTCTGAGCAACAAGTAGAGAATAGGAAGATGAAAAGAAAGGTGGCATTCTTATGTGCATTTTGCATCATTTGAGACTTGAACTCCCAGTTTCTGGCATGAAGGACAAGGCTTTATCTCACTGAGCTAATTGGCAAGCGTCACTTCATGTGGGGCTTCACAAATTGACTAAGCCAGTCACATGATAGCAGCCACCTATGCATGGAAAGGCAGATTTCAAACCACTATATAAAAAAAAAAAGTCATCAAGACAAAAATCTGACAATGATGATCTGGCATGGGACTGGACCTTTGTGCAAAGTTTGGTGAGTTTTCGCACATGGGAATGTTGCACAAGCTGAGGCTTGAACTCACAATCTTCGACTCAGAGGACTGGCCTCTATCTCACTGAACTAAAATTTCACCTGTAGCTTCACAAATGGCTAAGCCAATCACTGACGTGCAGGACAGCAGGCATCCATGCGTGGAAAGGCAGATTTTAAACAGCTGTCAAAAATTCAGTTATTAAGACAAAAATCTGAAAATACACATATTGCATCTAGACAGCATGGAGATGTTGATCATTTGTTTTTAACAATGATTGATTTGCTCCATAAGTGAAAAACTGATGTTTAAAAATGCCATTTTTGCATTGACTCCAATTGTTCACATTAGAGCAAAATTCAAAATGCTGTCAAAAATTCAGTTTTTGAGATAAAATTCTGAAATTTGCCACACATCATCTACCATGACTCTAGAATTTTGTCATTTCTTTTCATGAACATTGAAGATTTATTTACCTAGAATTTGCATGTATATGTTTACAGTACTGTTTACAGTCAAACATTTTGATGCACTGTAAGCTCAATTTTTGATAAATCAAAAATCTGTGTGGATCGTTTGTGTAGTACAGTCTGAAGATGCTCTGTAGCAAGTTTGGTGTCAATTGAGCAAAAATAGTGGGAGGAGATAGGTTTAAGAAGTTTTACAGTTTTTGAAAAAAACAGAGTGATGAACTTCATAATTTTGAATAAGTTTAAATGAACAAAAGTTTCTTCAGTATTGGGGCTACAGTTTGATGAAAGTTGCAAAGCTGTAGGGTTGATTTGTTATGAATTTTCAAAGTTTTGAACTTTAGAGGCTTGCTGTAGCACCACCATCAGGACTATTGGCTTGAGTTTGCATCTGAGGTAATTTGGCATGGGACTGGACCTTTGTGCAAAGTTTGGTGAGTTTTCATCTATGGGAAGTATGATTTCCTCAGAAGAAGAAAGAAAGAAAGAAAGAAAGAAAGAAAGAAAGAAAGAAAGAAAGAAAGAAAGAATTCCTGGGAATACAATAATGTCCGGGCAGCTTAGGCTGCTTGGACCCTAAAAAAGACAAACTGCATATTTCACACAGTTGCAGACATAAATACAAATACCAAACAGATATAAAACTTGATGTCAAATTCTTGTTGAACATGTATGAATATGGAATGAAAGGTGTTAGTTTTGATGGATGTGCTGGCTCTTGGCCTTTAGGTCATCTCCCTTTGTGTGAGGATGTAGAGGAATGGCTGCTGCTGGGAGTGGCTCCTCAGAGGGCCGGTTGGCACCTGAGACTGGCTGTGGCTGCTCCTATATATTTTGCTGCCTGGAAAGTCAGTCTGTCTCTCTCCTCCTTGGGATGTTTGGTTTCGTTGGGTTTGGGTTGAGTTATTTTGTTGTGTTCTGCACATACACCTCCTCACTCATCCACTCACTTCACACACTACTGATAACTGATTATACACTACACTACACTGATTATACAAACAATTCAGTTTATTTGAATACATTTTTCTTTTACTTTAAAGTCATATGTGGTTTCCACATTTTGTCCTCCCTTTGAGCCAGGTTGTGACATGGACAAGGTAGTCTTTGAATTACATCTGTGTCAACGATGAGGTCAGGACGACAGGGCAAATGTGCATTATCAGGTGTAAAAGATCAAACGGTTGCAAAAAGGCCCTCTGAGGTGTGCTGGATGCAAGGTATGTGATATAGTGATAGTGTATCATAGCTTAGAATAGATAGATATATGAAAAGAATAGAATATATCATAGATGGTAGGAGTGACTCTGTATGATGGGAAGATACTTCAAGTTACTGTTCAAGTATCTTAATTATTAAATTATGAATCAAATTATCATCATCATTGTCATCTAAAGTTGCCATTTTGTCATGTATAGTTACCTAAAGATGACATCTTAATCATACAAGTTAATAGCAAACAACATTGCCAGGTTTCATTTAGGCCATGTACACTCAGTGGCCACCTCATTAGGTCCACCTGTACTACAATGTACTGTAATCCAATCCAACAGTTGTGTCATGAAGTTTCCTTTCCTGCTGCCTATAATGCTCACCCTTTTTTTTTTGTCACAGTAATAGAGGTGTTCATTCACTTCTATGTTTGGCAGTGAGCTCATAGTGTTGCTGTTGGACTGGACTGCATTTTATTGAGAGCCCCCCATTACAGGTGGACCTAATAAATTGGCCACTGGGTATGGGGGTTTCCACTGGACTATTGGTTAACCCTAACCCTCAGTCTGATATAGTCCATATCGTTTCCTTTTGAGATATTATCTCGCATGCTCATATATAAATAACGATAACGATAAGCCGTTCAGCCCTACTGTTTATTACATTTAATTACTGTTTACAACCGCAGAAGTAGTTGTTTCCACTACTTAAGCAGTCATTTTTTCCAACCCACACAACGCTGTCAGGAAAATGTAACCTTTTTACAGGTTCGTCAGAATGGAAAGTGAAAATAAACTCCCGTTCCCAGCAGCCACGGCAGCAGCCCCGGGTAGGCAGTAGGTGTGTGGTTTCCTGTCAGACAGGCCTGTTTCTCTTTAAGACCAACCCCATCGCCATTGTTGTTGAGCAGACGGCTGGAGGGAAGCTCGCGAGCAGAGGAGCCACCACCTTCGCACGGAATGCTAGTGAGCACCCAGCTGGTCCGAGCAGCCCGCAGCAGCCTCCCAGCCCCGCTGTAGGATTACACTGTCTGTTGTCTGAGCCGAGGAGGAAGAGGAAGAAGAAGCACAAGCAGCTGTTCCAGCGGGTTTTATTTGATGGGGATGTGTTCAAGGCAGGAGCGAATACAACAAGACGTCGACATTGTTATTGAAAGGTGTAAGGCAGAGAAAGACTGCCTTTTCTCCGGTGAGTTTCCTCACGCTGACCGGTATGCTAGCATAACTGACATTTTCCAACCGACATAGCTGTCATCATATCGAGGCCGTGCCATGGAAAAAAACATGACGAGTTTCCTACGAACCTGAACAACATCCCATTTATAGGAGGTTTATACCTACTTTAGGTTAAAATGAAGCATTTTGTGAGATAATGATGAATTGCTGTGGGTGTGAGCCTAAATATTGATTAGCAATGCTGCTGAGTCTGACCTTTGAAACAGACCGTTAGCTAGAAGCTATATTACACAGCTGCATTGCATGGCAGCCTTTTAGTAATTCTGTGTGCTCCTAAGTGAAACCCAAATCTCCTGCATGGTGGATAATGTATGTTGTTATGTCTTCAGTATTCTGCCCCTTTTGCATAGGCCTTGTGATGTTGCCATGGAAACTGCACTTGTTGAGTACTTCTTGTGCTCTTGCCATCCACCCCAGACATCAACTTCTCTTAATTTGGCCTGACCTGTCAATGTTGTCTCTCTTCCAGATTTCCGATACTCTGACGCCACGTTCACATTCACATACTCTAAAGGACCAAAAAGGTATCTATCTATCTATCTATCTATCTATCTATCTATCTATTAGTACAGTATCATTAAGTTAAGAACAGTAGGACTACATTGCCTTCCCACAGAGCTATAATATTCCATTATGAAAACACAGATAACAGTATGAGGCAGTGCCCATTAACAGTTGTTTTAATTTTATTCCTTATGCTGTAACCCATTTCACTGTCCAGTTTAATTCTGTCCCATCTGCTTATTGCAATCTTTATAGAAAGGCAGCATTTGTGCCATATTTTACAAGACACTTACAATAAAAGCACACCTTGCAACCTTCATAGATTGCACATGGCAGTTGTGCACATCTTTCAAAATGCTGTGCATTCAAAAGTTCAAACCAGTTAAAGGATCGTATGAGTGTTTTTTTGTACAAAATGTATAAACTTCACCTTTCTGCTGATCTTTTCCTGAAGCAAGCAGTGCTGTTTTAGAAGTCTGATATCATTTTCCTCCCTTTTATCCAGCCATTAGTTTCCATTCATTCCACTACGATATGAAAATGAAGCTTGAGGCACTTAAAACTTTCTTCATACCAGTATGCCATCACCATAATATTTTCATCCATATTAGTTTTCCTAAAAGCAGCAGGACTGTTGTGTTTCTCTGACTTGAAATTGGGGCGGAGTGAAACGGTCTGTCCGCTGGAAAATAGTCCCCAGGGAAATGTGTGTTTTACACAGCCAATTATCAGTTCTGTGGTTTATGAATGGTGTTTTTTTTTTTTTTTTTTTTTTTTTTTTTTTAGTCACAGCAGCAGAACATTATAGGTAGTTATAATTTGAAAATCAAGGGATTTTGATTATGTGTTGTGAAATCTTTAGTACCCCTGCATGATTTGCAGAATGGTTTGTTGCAATGTAAAATGTGCATAAATTGTAGTAAAGAGGCCAAATGTTAAAAATCACTGGTATGGTCTTTTAAGGGTCTTTTTTCATGTGAGTTGAATGCTTTGGCACTGGAAAGAGATATGCTTGTGCTCCATGTTTACTTGCTGGAAGCCTTCTGACAGACATCCTGTCAAGATTCTTTCCTTCAGGCATGCCTTTGTATCAGAAAGTATTCATTTTAAATGAGTACCGAGGAAATGCAGCAATTGCTTAGTGGAGCCACACATATTCCTAGATAACACATGATGGTTAGTTAGCTACTTCGTCACTCCCACAGGGATTTACTGCCTTTCTCATAAGAGGAAGCCTTGTTTTCTAGACCTCATCTTTTGCACGGCTGTGGTAGCAAGAGCTGCTTCGTTATTCATAGCTCTTTATTTCAGGAGGATATGAATAGTGTGCATGTGTTTGCTTGTGTGTGTGTGTGTGTGTGTGTGTGTGTGTGTGTGTGTGTGTGTGTGTGTGTGTGTGTGTGTGTGTGTGTTCATCAGTGTAAATGAAACAAAGAAGTTCATGGGATTGGAACCTTTAGTATAGGTTCCAGTTCAGTAAGTAATGACCAAAAATTTCGGTGTCTTCTTTCACCTGCCTATTGCATATGAACATGATACTACACTATTCTATTACTAAAGATACAGCCTACGTACAGTACAGGATGATTTGCACCCACCAAATTCCAAATAATTGGAAAGAAGAGACTATTCAGAAGGCCTTTAGAGAACAAAGGGTATTAATAGCATCAGACAGTTGTGAATCAGCAGCAGTGGCTCTTTGTTTGAAAGCCAGGTTAGTTGTGGGATTGTGTCCTATGAGAGCATGGTCTATAATTGTTGACTTGGTGTCCCTGCTCATTTTTAAGTTTGCTGTATGCAGTATGTTGAGAACAGAGAACAGTTCTGGGTGTTTAATACAGGCTGCCAGCCCGAAGCAGTACATATGGAGAGCACGTCTGTAGGGCGTGTTCTAGGCAGCTTCACACTACCACCATCATGTGCTGATTGTGTCAAACAGGGAAGTTGCACATTTCCTGGGTAGCTGAGATCATGGCTTGTGGCGAGTTAAAAATCAACGGACGGTTGAAAAGAATCCCCCTTTGTGATTCCTGCTTTTTTTCTGTTTGAGCGTCCTGCAGCATGCTGAAATGAATCCCCTTTTATGATTTAAAATGAGCCCTGATATTTTCAGCTGTACTGGAGCAGCCTAGACAATCGGCATAGACTAAACAACAAAAAACATTGGTATTATAATTCAAATTGCAAAATGCAGACAGTATAATGTAATGATCTTGTAGCTATAGAAGGACGGTGGCATTAGAGGTGATATATGAATCACACCCATTTGTATTTATAGGCATAGCCATTTTTAGGGCCTGTGCTAACCACACCTCACTAAGGTTTATGGCGATGTTTTTGATATGACACCATACCCTGTCTTAACAATCATCTGTGGATACAACATGATGAGAAAGGAGTGAAATTATTTTTGGTGTGTGTGTGTGTGTGTGTGTGTGTGTGTGTGTGTGTGTGTGTGTGTGTGTGTTTGTGTGTGTGTTTGTGTGTGTGTGTGTGTGTGAGTGAGTGAGTGAGTGTGTGTCTGTGTGTGAACAAATTTGGGCAGAAGAATTTCAGGTTATGCTGCCCCACAGGGGAAACAATGACAATTCGAGTCTAAAGAGCATTTTTCCCAGTTAAATGAATGTCCCGACAGAATCATTCTAAGGGTAACACTACATTCACAACTTCTTCTGTAGTTTTAGTGTGGCATCATCTTTAGTGACACAACTGCTGATAGTTATTTGTGACCAAGTTGCATGGGATACAGGATGAAATTAAATGACTAGGTTGATGCATTTTGGATAATGGCAAGTTTACTGGTTTGCTGTGTTTCTGTAAAGCAGAGGGGGGATAAAGAGGACTCAGTGATTTCCTAAAGTGGTCAATTAGGTCTGTCTGATGTGAGATTGATAAGAAATTAAACTATAATAGCACACTTTCAGATTTTTTTCAGAATCCTACAGTACAGCAAACTGCCCATGGAAACTGATGGGCAAACTCAGTTTCTCAAATTTGGGCATCATAGTTAGGGATAAGGATGGTGAAGTAACAGACCAGACAGCAGGGGGAAGGCTTAATGGATGAAGGAATAAACACAAGCTTAGGGGGAAGAAATCGAAGAGGGTTTGAAGAGGACTGTACAGTAGGAGTTGGGACTACAGGAAGATTCCAATTAGGAGAGTGGGGAAGCTTAAAGGCCAGAACAGGAACAACTGTCCACTACACTTTGACAGGCTACTCACACAAGAACACAAGAAAACATCAGTTATTGCTTTCCAAACCGACCTTGTTGAGCTTTTGGTGAAGGCACTTCATGTCTTTTTTTTTTTTTTTTCCAGAGAGTATCTTCACAACCCTTAAGGGGTTACCACTGAGAGAGAAAGCTGTGAAGCTGAAAATCCATTGTCTGCTTCATGATGCTGAATTTTCTCGTGAATTTATTGAAAATTAGTTTTAAGTGAAGGATAATCACCAACAAGGCAGTCAATTATTAAAGAATAGGGTGGGCTCCTCGGATGGAGGTTAAAGAATCCAATGCCTCTCAGTGGATTATGTTGCTTATTACATGGCTTTTATAGCGGTCTACATACTGACGTTACAGTAGTGGAATTACAATTAAAGATATAGATAGAATTACAAAAAAAGTGTGGGCGGTGCAATTCTGTTCACATTCCGTGGTTGCCAATTAGCTAATTTAGCCTTTGACACCTGTTGCTGTTGCCTGGATTATCTTACCCCATTTTTCCCTGTCAACAGTGGTTGGAGTTGTAGCATGACATGCTTGAGTTAATTTTGCCTACTCGACATTGTGTGTCCTGCAGTGTGACTATTGCACATGCAATAAACAAGTAACCAGAGGTTGGTGCTCTCACCTGCCATCCCAAGACCACGCACTGTGCTTTTGACCATTAGAGGTCGGGCTTCTCAGGGATTTGGGTTTGGGTTTTGGTCACTCTTTAAAATGATAATTAAAAATATCAGCGTTAATCATGTGGAAGAAATATGGCTTTTGGTTGTTGTGTTTAAAAGTATGAGGAGGTCTGCTAGCTAAGCCAGCTCCACAGGAGGTGCTCCACTGATGGAAGCAACAAGAACCAAGGCCATGCTTCTGTTAATGTGTTCCACTGAACCAAGGAAGGCAAAGGTCTGTTGAATATTCTTGGGAAATTAGTGCTTTGTCAATCAGTAGATCACGTTGCTTAAAAGCAGCACAGATGGTGTGGTTGAAATCTGGCCAGACTCTGCAGTCTTCTCCCTTTTCAGCCAGCCACATAAATTGTGTTGCTCTGAGTGCAATAAAACCATTCACACTCTGCACATACTGTATACACAAGGGTCTGAGCAAACAAGCATATTTGGCGACCACTGCCAAACTAAGTTGCCTGGTTTTTATCCAAATTCATGGAGCCTATTACTATTGTTGTGGAACTTTGGTGCGCTGAACACTGTACTTTGTTGAGATGAAACATCTTGTTGACCAATTTCCATATAAGCATATTAGATAGTACATGAACGAGATGCTTCAGTTTAACCAATACAAAGTTTTACCCCCACCCCCACCCCCACCCCAATATTTTTCAACATGGGCCTACCTTTTGGGGTCCAAATGACTGACAAGGACAAAATTTTTTGGAATTGGTCCAGTATTGAGCTGGATCGATTCAGCCAGCAGTCTGCAATGTAATCACACAGAGCAAGTTTCCCCATCCAATTATGACCACTAAAGGTGCTTGTTTTTGTCACTGGCAGGTTCAGGTTGCTATAAGTGTCTGACAACATTATGGAAAGGATCCCCACAGAGATAGACTTGTGTACCACCTTAACAGAAGTTTAACCGAAGTAGAGGTTGTGCTCTGAAATCTTGCGTTAGGCGAGTTGTTGCAGGAAGACAACAGTAGGAACGTGAGAGTTGGAGAGAGGAGTCCTTGGGAAGAGTTTGTTGTTTTGGAGTACAGAAAGTGTAGCTTAGTATCTTTATCTTTATCTTTATTTGGATCTCCATTAGCTTTGGCTAAGGCCAGTCCACACCCAACACAATTATCTTTACATTGCAGTACAACTAAAAAAGTTAAACTAAAAGTTAAAAAGTAAAAAGAAAACAAAAACAATTGCTTGTGTTTGCTCATATCCAAATTGTGGCAACAAAACGGCATGCCTGAGGCGCCCTGGTGGCTCACTGGAAAAGAGCGTGTACTATATACCAAGGCGAGTCCTGATCGCAGTGTCCAAATGTGGCAGTGTTCAAATCTGACCTCAGGCCCTTTGCTGTGTGTTGTCCTTTCTCTCTCCTCTATCTTTCCTGTCTCTCTTTACTGTGACTGTTAAATAAAGTGGAAATGCCAAAAAAATCTTTAAAAAAATGACATACCACACACTGAATTTGTAGCTAGTTGTGTTACAAATGGATCCCAACACTCCTATACATACACTGGACCTTGGAGACCAACGGTTCTTGCCCATTTTGACTGGGATAACTACTGCCAGCTAAAAGTTTGTGAAATCCTATATCAAAGTGCTTTTACCTAAAGACATTCTTCATGGGTGGTAGAAGACTAACACCCATGAAGAAAATAACTCTCTCGATAGCCTGTTTCATTTCAAAATACATACACCCCCCCTGGTTGTTGATAATGAAGGCTTTCCTGTTGGTACTCTACTTCTGGAATGGCTCATATTGTTACATTTTCTTGTGGTAGCCTTGTTTGTGCAGCATCTGCAGGGCAAAATGTTGAACTATGATGCAACATTACTCACAGCCGTTCACAAGGGGTTGATTTAGAGATTGGCTTGTAAATATGAAGTATTTCATATGCTGCAACTTTGTTGGGTGGTGCAACAATTTTGCACCCAGCTTCATACACATCCACTGACTCCTGCTTGTCATTAGGCATAAACTCCAAATACTGCCAGCACTTGCGTTCTTTTGAGGTGCTAACTGATGTGGGCTTGTTGCCATCCCTCATTTTTTTCTGAAATGGTATGGTGACATGACAATAATGAAATGACATTGTGCTGTCTCTAATTACGGCAAGATACTGTATTACTGCCCAACCCTGTTAGAAAACCAAAATCTAACTTTGGTAGATTGTTGTAAAGTTCTTTGAATGTGATATTAGTCCACATGGTAGCTAAATATCCTCATTAGGTGCTCCATGCTCCCCTCGGCTCCTAATCCAGAATAATTAAAACTCATGTCATGTCGTTGTGTTATGTCTGTGTGCTGATCCACTCCATGTGTTGAATCATGGTAGCTTGCAAATGTTAGTGGGTCTAGTGCTGAATCATGCAACCAATGTAGCTAATATAACTATGATATCATTGAGGCTTGTATACTGTAGCAAGGGGAGTGATAATGAACTGGTAACAGGACTGACGCCTTGTTTTCTCCCCAATAAACAATGTACTCAATGCAGTGAAGTGGATTAATGGTTTGGAGGTAACATGATACCTTGGCCTGCTGTAATAATATGTATCGTTTTTTTCCCCCTCAGAATTTCTTATTCTGTGCATGTCTCCGATGACTATCCAGGTAAGCACTGCAACCTTGCTGCACTTTATTATTTTACATCAGAGCAAATCTGTCAGGTCATGGAAAATTTAGCAACGTGTTTGGAAACCCAATAGTTAGGAAGGGAAGGGTTAGGCAGGCTTTGCAGTCATTGGTACAAAATGACTCCTCTGAATATTTATTTAAGTATTTTTAATAAGACTAGAATGCAAGTAAGATAAATGAGTTGGCTAAGATAATAAGGTTTTAAATAGGTTTTCCATTATTTATTTTCACTTGAATAAATCTTGGTATGTATGATGTAGTCCAATTTTTGTCATATCTTTCATTCATACTAATTAATGTCTCCTTGTGGTGAAATTGTTACTTGTGTATGTTTATATGTCTATTACTGTTTCTTGCTGTATACTGTGTATAAGGGTCATTAAAGGAATAGTTTGCTCATTTTGAAATATGTAATATTTCCACTTCCTGCCCTAGCTGTTCTGTGGGACAGTAGTGGTTCTGTCTTCTTCTCATTGTTACTGAGAGTTGGATACTGGCTGGATGCTCCAATTGCTAACTGTTAGCCTCCTGCCATTGAGGTAGACTACCCCTGCTAATATTCTTAAAAATGACCACCTTAATCCACTCAGTGACGGTTTAACATTACTTTATAAGCATCGCTTTCCCCAGTTAAATTGCACACACCATTACTGAGTGCACACACGGGTGATAATTTTGCTCAAATTACTCTTGATAATACTATTTTTACTGCTGTAACCATCTGGAAAGATGCAGTAACTTCTGCACTTCCTGCATCACTCCATGCCAGAGGACTTAGCCACCTCCACTCACACTAGGGCTGCACGATTATGGCCAAAATGTTAATCACGATTATTTTGATCAATATTGTAATCATGATTATTCATCACGATTATTCATCATGTTAGGGACAGCATCTGTATTTTTATTGCACTACTTTTAAACAAACTATGTAAAACAGTTTTCAGCGCAAAATGAAACTTTACATAAGACTAAATGATTAATTAAAAAAAAATAATTACCCAAGAATTTAAAATTTACCAAGGGCTAACTGAATAAATATGCAATTACAGAGTGCAAACACAAAGTGCAACTCAGTGGAAACAATTGCAGGTTATACAGAAAAGGCACTGACATTAGGCTTAGGCCTACAGGTTTTTGGCAAGAAACACCAGCCTGTCAACTGCTCGTCTCTCAGCCTTTTCTGGCTTGAGAGACGAGCGAAGGCAGGTCACTACATTTCCCCCAGTGCTAAAGACGGATTATTTGACTAGTGTGATCGCTCCGTTCCGTGCTTAAATACAGTACACTTCCCCCGCTCTGGCGCGGTTGGAGGGGGTGTGCTCCAGCACAGTACGGGCGTTCATGCACGAGCATATGCACGGTCACGCACGCAGCGCGTGAACGTGGATACGACGTAAGTCATGCAACTTTCCTCCTGCCTCTTCAAAATCGCTTAAGGTGCGCAGTGATTACCGGCGAATGGCCTTGTTGCGCAATCAATAACGGTGGTGTGCGCGGCCACCCAGTTGAATGTAGCAGCCAGCTGACATGCCGCTCCGGCTGTCAGTTGGACGCCTTTTGAAGAAGGAGGAAGTTACCTCCGAAACTGTTAAGGTAAATAAACATCTCTTAACGTATGTCTGATAAAAAGAAACAAAAACGTATTTTACTATGAAACTAATGCATTCATTTTTTGAGTTTTTCATTGGCCATATTTTTCTGATACAAAGCATTTTATCAATCAGATACAAATAAATTAGTAGCATTATTTATATCAAAGGAGAGACTACCTCGAGGGATGCAGCCTCTGTAGTCACTCTGCTGTATGTATACAATCTTTCATCCTCTGAAAGGAGTGGAAGAGTTTTAAAGCGGGGATCATGGGCAGATGCTGTGTAGAGTGTGTGCCTCTCTTTTGTTGATGTGTATCTCTTCTTCAAATCTTCCTGGATGGCATGCTTGATTTCACGGGTCATCGGGTCATCCTCTGGTGCGGGGGTGAAGCTGGCCAGGAGCTGTGCATGTAGTGGGGCGATAACGGAGAGAGTAGGCATGCTCTCCTCAGACATTGTAGTGGTGGCCAATTTCATTGGCTTGAGGGCCTTCACAAGGTGTTCAGCGCCTGACACATCTGCCTCACTCAGAGGCCACTCACACTGGCAAGTTTGATCCGCGCCCAAGCACGATTGCCCCTAAAATCCGGATCCTTTGACCAGTGTGATCGCTCCGTATCGTGCTTGAATACAGTACACTTCCCCCGCTCTGGCACGGTTGGAGGGGGTGTGCTTCAGCGCGGTACGGGCGCATACACGAGCACATGCACGGTCACGCACGCAGTGCACGGACGTAAATCATGCAACTTTCCTCCTGCCTCTGCAAAATTGTTTAATGTGCGCAGCTTGATTACCGGCGAATGGCCGCGTTGCGCAATCAATAATCAACCATGTTGTCTGTGTCACTGTCCGTTGTGCTGCTGCAACCGCGTATAAACAAAAGTCGGTTTATAATGACAGTACACCAGTCTGTGTGAGGAGATCCGGCAGACCTGGTGCTGGCCGGCACTGGCCGCGGCACCGCGCGGTGTGCGGCCACCCGGTCACCCGGTCTGCCAGATCTGACAGGTGCCGCTCCGGCTGTCAGTTGGACCTTTCTGAAGAAGGAGGAAGTTACCTCCGAAACTGTCAAGGTAAATAAACATCCCATGTCTGATTAAAAGGACGTTTTTTAGTTAAAAGGAAGACATGATGAATGTATTTGAACTACATTGATTTATAATGACGTCGTGCTACCGTTGCTACTTCACAGGATAACACTACGAACTTGTTCCAGCACTTAAAAAAATACCACAAAACCATGACAGTTGTCTGGCCAAAATGCAGAGCACCAGTGCGCCTGGCAAGCCAAATACCTCAAGACGGGATCACTGACCGAAATGTTTGAAAGTGTTACCCCGTGAAGTAGCAATGGTAGCACGGCATGTTCTGCAGCACAACACCTGCCGCTGCGCAACATCTTTTTTGAAACCAAAATAATTCCACACCACCGACGTGCTGTTCCTCTTCGAGACTAAAGTCTCACTTGTGTCAGTTTCTGACTGCTCCATTGAGCCAGAGGCCATTGCGCAACAGGTGGGCAGGATGAAAAGTTGGTGTGGCTGAGATCTCCACTCGCTGCAGCTCGCGTCTCGTGACCAACTTATAATTGTGCAAGTTGCGGTTAGGAAATCGCGTTTTATCATATCGCGGTATTATCGCAAATGCAATTAATCGTTCAGCCCTATGTTTAATGTACCTCCCAGGCAGCCACTGTTATAACAGAGGGCCAGCACAGAGAGATTTGGCTGAACAAGAAAATAGTTCTGCCGTTCATTTTTTATGCCAGTTTGATCTGTAAAAATTCCTCTACATGCCATCAAACTCAGAATCATGTATCCTGCTTGTACAACACATGCAACATCATAACATACCATTTATTCTAATCATATGTCAAAGATAGCAGTATTGAGATTTTCAGGGCTCAGAGGTCTCCAGCACTGTTTCAGATGAAAAATAGATAAATTCTAACATAGCAACAATCACTGTTTTTTTTTTTTTTTTTCCTTCTTAATAACATACGTGTTTTGCTTGTTGTGGATCTGAGGTGTATGCACTGCAGGCCCACTACCCACTGTAGCAATGGGGATATAGTGTATATATTTAGCATATATTTACTGTATATTTACGCCTACCTTCCTAAAAATAGCCAGAGATGCATATTGTAGTATCAGTCACTGGTGTAGTGGTGCGTATATGCAGGTGTATGGCATTTACCAGCTGTAGTGCAGGGGGTTGGGTTGTTACCGTATATTTTACACCTGTTGACCAAAAAAAAAAAAAAAAAAAAAAAAAGGCTAGAGATTAGTGTCTGCCTAGCAGAGCAAGGCAAAATGTTTTACAGACCTCTTTTGATTCTTCAGCAGTGTGTTCTCTGTTCTCATATGATTAATATGACAGCTAATCAGGACAGAGCAAAGCAAACATGACCAGGCTTATTATTTTAGGGCTTTACATGTCCACAAGTTTACAACAAATAGGATGGCATCCCCTTACTTAATCCTCACGTGAATTGAGTTTGATCGAAGGGAGTGGAGGTGGCCAAATCTTCTGGCATGGAGTGATACAGGAAGTGCATAAGTTTCTAGATCTTTGCAGATGTAACAGTGAAATAGTATTACCAACAGTAATTTGAGCTTGAAAATGTAATTGGAAAAAAAAAAAAATGAGATGCAGTTCACTTGAGAAGGATTAATGATATAGAAAACAAAATGTTATTTTTTTCTCAACTACATGCCTAAAACAAGAAATATCACAGTCATTTATCTCTCTTGTCTAACTATGAAATATCATGATATGACTACACTTAGTTTCTCTTTTGAGGTTGGGGAGTTGGGAGGAGGGTTCAGTGGAAACTACCTGTTACTAGGGAAATATACCATTGTACTACACCAGTGTTAACTATCTGAGTTTGTCAGTCAATGGTCAATTCAGATCAGTTTTATAACTTTAGCAATATGAAATCTTTAGTGGTCGAGCTTAAACTGGCGGCAAGTTACATTGAAATGCTTGTGAGAAACCCTGGTACTGCAGTTACTTCTACACGTGTTATTTGGGATTTGATTGGCTTTTGGATAGTTTGGGGGTAACCATTAATGTGCTGGTGGCCGGACTTTGAGTATCCGTGCTCTAAACAGTTAACAGCCATTGAAATATGCTCTCATTTTGAAAAACAGCCCTACTTTGCTGCTAAATGAAGTTCTGCTTTTCTTTCAGATCTAATTTCATTCAGTGGTATGTTGCTACAGTGTCAAGAATGCTATTTTAGGATATGTCCTGTGTGGTACAAAATATCCACTGAATATTACTCACATTTTTATAGTAGTCAGGACCATTTCAAAGAGGCTTTGCTATAAGAAAACGTGATGGAGTACACAATGGCATGTGCTGTATGAATTTTTGATACTTGAAGAACTTATTTATTAATGATCTTACATCCATGGAACTTCTACTAATAATTTGTAGTTCTTCTTTGAATTCTAAATTTAGGTGATACCTCATGAGCTAAATAAATTCTTAATATGGCTAAGATTCTTTCCAAGCTTAGAGTTCAGTCATTTTGAACATGTGGAAGCCTCTTTTAGGCAAATCATTATGATTTCTAATAGGCATTTCAGTACCACTTTACAATAAGACTACCTTTATAGAGGGTTTATGAATGCTTCATAAAAACATTATAAATCATTAATTAACAATTATAAACAAGTTATAACAGTTTTCACACATCGATGCAGGCTTCCTATTTGGCAAGTTCAAGTCAATGCTGCACTGCAATTATTCTGTTAAATCTCAGATCTTGCCAGTTTCTTAGCTTACTTTATCTTGTGCCTTTATCAGTCAGCCATCCTTGGTATCTGCATTGATGTATCAAAACTGGTATAATTTGTTAATAACTGTTTATAACACCCTAACTGTTTATAACAACCTAATTAATAATAATAATTTTTAAAAGAACTGTGTCCTGGTTAATATGTCACAGTGTTAGACCAAATGTTTGTAGCACACAAGTGGGAGCAGTTACCAGTAAATGTCCCATATATCCCATCTCCTATGTTACATACACATGACACACAAGAATTAGCCTAGTGAAAAATAAAATATTACAGATTTTCATTTTTCTTTGAGATAGTCTACTGTCTACTGAGAAATGCTGCATTTCCTCCTGTATGCACATCCTCACTGTCAATAATTAAGGCATGGAATCTGAAGAAAAAAATATTGTTGTTGCACATTCATGTGCAAAACTGTTCCCTGCCTAAATTTGCTAAGACCATATTGTAATCTGTACTTGGCTACAGTGTTCATGTTGTTTGATTGAGAGACCTCATTAACTCATTACAGTAAATGAATTACAGCAGTGATTTGTGAACAAAATAATGAATCAAAACAGATGAAAAAATATGTAAGAGAAAAATGTTGTATTTGTCTTTGTTTTATAACATTTTTGATAGGTTTTTTTTTTTTCCAAACTATAAAAATTTATGTAAATGTATAGGCTACCTGCTGGATTATTTGTCATTATGCGTGAGTTAAATCATTATGTAATGCCTTGGTTAGCTACCTTGAGTCATTATCATATTTTTTATACTTATTGGAATGATTTTCTATTCCCTGATTTTGTTTCAGACAACACATATGTATCAAACTCTGAAAATGATGATGAAGTTTTAATCACAACTGATCCAATTCCTGTCATTTTTCATCGAATTGCAACAGGTAAGCTTTTGCACTAAGTTGTGTGTTACACACAGGAGATCAATAGTAATGTGGATCTGATGACCAAGTAGGTATAGACAGACAAATAATAACAGCTAGAACAATTAATAAGTTCAGAACATTGCATTTCTTGTCTGAAATGCTATATCGTATTAGTATATCTGAAATCCCAGATGAAGCCCGCCTCTAATACGTGTGTGTGTGTGTGTGTGTGTGTGTGTGTGTGTGTGTGTGTGTGTATAAAATGTCAGAATATATGTATCTCAGTTCTAGGCTTAAGATGTGTATTTTGTGGACCTGACTGACCTTACTGTAAAAATGTGTTATAAATGTAAATGCAATATAAAAGTCTCTCATACACATAAAACAAAATATAAACAAACTTGTAATTTAAGTGTACTTTGTAGCTAGCTCTGGGAATATGTCATTTAATTGAATTTGATTGAATCATTAACCCCAGCAAACTTCCCTTCAACAAAATTAATGTTGATCATTTTACCCAACAAAATGTCCGTGGCTGAGCCGTGACTTTTAAACAATAGCACCTGCATATTTTAGTGACAGCTACAAGATTAGCATACAAAGTGTCGGAAGGCTCGTCCTCTGTATTTTACTTAAAATAAAACATTTCTATGTTGATTAGGCCTAAATGATTTCTATCATTGAATTACTGTTTAATTCATTAGCAAGAATGATAAAAACAAAAAAAAGATTGTATTATTATAATTATTATTATTGATTTTGTTGTTAAATTTATTTTTTTTTATTTGTTAAAGATTACTGTACAAATTCTACAACAGATGATATTTATATCAGCTTGCCAATTTTGAGGATGCATATCATCTAAGACTTAAAAAATGTCATTAGTTTTCTGCCATTTAAGCATCTGTTTCCTAATGCCAGCAAATGTTCTTTGTCTTGCACGAAAACTTTCTTATGCAAAATCTAGGCTATGAGTTTTGCTATTTTGAATTGACTTGCCTCACTTTGGGTTTTCAACAGAGATAAGGCTGAATAACGATGCCACCAGCTGCCTGTCTCTCAGATCAAAACTTCCAATAGACAAAAACCAGGTAAGATTGGCAGTTTATTGACAGAAATTGCATGACTGTTATGTTGAAAGAATACATGATCTCTGTAAGTACCTTTGGACAAATCCACAAATCTTCTGTTGTACTGTTGTTGTGAATGTATTTCTCTTACAAACATGAAGGAAGTTGAAACACTTTGGTTGAGCTGGATCTGCACTAACTCTTCTTGTATTTATTCAGTGTCATTATGCCATAGAAGAAGATTCTGAGGGGGACAATGACTCTGAGGAGTTCTACTATGGAGGTCAGGTAAGAAACAGCCTCCACCCTTCAACAGCATGACGAGATACTATTCATCGCACAATCCCTATTTTATAATAACATGTTTTGTGCTTTTCCCCATCTGCTAACCTGAATCATGAATCTGTCATCTATTTTCTGGGTATTTTCTTTAGAACAGGCAGTATTTAAAATGTGATAAATTAAGATTCTATTGGCAATACTTATGATTGTTGCAGTATTTAGGTATTTTATGTTTTACTCATTTTGCTGATTCTCTGTCCAAGTGTAGCACTGGAATAAGCATATTCTAATTCTGAGATAATAGCAACCAACGGTAAAAGATTGTAAGCTACAACAGAAGGGACAAACATTTCTGTCTCCCTAACCTCATCACTGCTTAATTTTGTATATACCCAGGTGAGTGGTAACAGCTGATACTGGTGCCAACTCTTAATAATTTGTTGGCTTATGGTAATTACCACTAGATCATGCCCTTTCCACGAGTCATGTAAATGAGTTAATCTACTTTTTGAACCATTCCGCTGATATGTTCCGATGTTAAGTGTGGAACTGATCTGCACCTGAGAGTGAACTCATGATTTTATTGCAGATGTGTACACAATAGTGAGCTTGTTAAACATTTAGCATATTTAATATTTCATGAGGTCTTTGGCTACTGGAAACAAAGTTTTTTCATTTAAATGAATGCTACCCTTACTGACTTCATATGCCCCGATGTTGAGTTGTTATTGTAAATTCATTAAGACAAACTCATTTGCTCTCTTCTTGGTTTGTTGATGGACTTTAAGCTTATTGTATTGTATATTTTAGATTATGATTTGCAGTAAATGTACTTGGGTTCAAAGTCATAGCCCTAATGTTTTTATTTTGTTCTGAAATTTATCATACATTGTTGACTGTTGTATTGGTTTGACAAGTATTGACAAAATGTAGTTGCTGTAAGTTGCTTTGGACACTAGCATTTGCTAAATGTTCTGGTGCATAGGAAACTTGTACTTGTGAAAATATGTCTCCTAAATCACAACTCTATCTGAGGCTGAACAACCACTGAAGCTGTGATGTGTTTGCAACGGTAAAGATGATCGTGACTTTACCCAAGGTATTTCTTGGAGAGAAAGATGGCAGCTGTGGAATAAGTTGTGGAGTCAACTTGAAAGTGGAAAAAAAAATAGAAGATGACAATTAGGCACATATATGAAATGTTTCTAGACATGTACACCACCCTCTTGATGCTTTATTTTTTTTTCCATTTCCGTTGCAGTGCAAGGGTTCTGTGAGCCTTCTAAGTCCGTTTTTGTAAATGTAAAAACACAAGCCAGTTGTTTTCCCCTCTTTTTCCAGTTAAGCAGTAATATTATATTGTAATGCATACACAAAAAGACACAAAGGCACAGAAACTACTTACCACTTAGGAAGGTATTGCTATTTCATTCGAACTGTCATCCAACTGCGCTTAACATTAGATCAATAATATTGAGAAACGAGTTGGGTTTTAGAAAGTAACACAAAACTTAAGTAATTTGTAATCAAGAGAGTAATTAGTAAGCGTGTTGATAGGCTTTGGTTAAAATCCAGTAACTCTATGCCATGGTCCAATTCTACACCTTAATATTTGCCTAGCTACAGTTCCATACCTGCAGACCACTTGTTACATTCCATTTAGTCAGAATGAATGTTATCCTCCATTTTCCCATCTTGGAATGCATGATAACAGGGCATCCAAAAATTTGTTGGCATTATTAAGGAGTCGACGAAATTCCTTGATGTGCCTATGCATGGCTGTACAATGATAGACATCCCCTGCTTCAAAAGAAAGAAACAAACAAAAACAATTGTAAGTAGACCAAGCTATTATTCGACATAATTTAGAAATAATAATAGTTTTGAATCTTGGCCTTTTGTTAAGTGTTCGCCTAAGTGGTCATCTGCTGACAACTCTGAGTTGTAGAATATTAAATTTTGCCCCTAGGCATATAACTGAGCTGTCATAAGACTGAAAACGTCCGAATGTGATTATACGGACAGAGGAGTGTGTTTGAATGATGTGTCTCATTCTCTCTCTCTCTCTCTCTTGTGAATTACATTTGTGTCAGTTGCCATGGAATTTTCCTTTGCCGGTATTACATTTTTCCCAAACCTCATTAGAAGCCTTTCATGGTCAATTGTACACATTATGTTCTTACAACTGATATTATAACTTAGGGGTATAAAAAGCAGAAAAATAGTTCATTTCCACATTTCTACTGAGATGCCACATATGCTGCTTGATCAATGCCACGCATATTGTGTTAATGATAGACATTAACTTAACATACTTATTTTAGGTTTAAGAACTTCCATTTGAGTATTCCACCTCGGGCATAGTTTAGATGAATTACACTTTGTTAAATTGCCTTCACCATGGCACATGTGCAGACATTTCACAGGGCAGTTCACAGGATATGGTTCACTCACTTCCTCCTTTCCTCACACGTTCTCATTTCCCCTGCCACCTTTCACCAAAGAGTCATAGAGGAGACGTGAGTCAAGGCCGTGATGAAAAATCTTAAGGAATGTGAGCATATTTCAGGTTCCACTCTTCTCCTAATGGCTTCACAATGGCTGAATGATCTTTGAACTTCTCTCCCCATTGTCTTGCATTGTGGACTGAAAGCTTATCTTTCAAAGACGAGCCACCCTTCTCTCCGTTATTAATGAATGACATCCCCTGCTACATTTTCTCCTCTTTCAACTTTCCTTAAAGGCCTCATGGCCTGAAAAATGAAATTTTCATTGTTTTTGCGTGATAGGGAAGGTCTTGGGGCCACATAAATACTGTGCCATGCATTTCGCGTATGATAACTGGAGAAGTGCACACAGCCGTTTTTTGAAACTGTCCCGGTAAAACGAGCGGATTTCACTCCCTGGAGTTTTAATACGTCATTCTGGGTTATAGCGTCAGTGCCTCCGCCCACAGCCCGCCTTCCCTCCCCAGGCAACCAACTCTCAGGCCAGCCAACTCAGTTTGTTGACGCTCCTCGGGCTACAAGCTACTAAGCTAGCGAGCTCAGCCAGTTAGCTTCAACACCCCGACCAACAAGCTACCAAGCTCATTTCAGCACCGTCTGTTTTATCAACCCGACACAATCAAATCAAATCAAGCTTTATTGTCATTTAGCTGCACATACAGCAGTAGTGCACACAAAATGGGATAACGTTTCTCACTTGGGATCCCCGAGTGATGGGTAAAGTCAGCCTAGCGTGGATCCCAGCTCTCTTCCCCCTCCTTTGTTTACATTCGCACCGCTTGTGCTTCCTCCTCTCCCTGGTGACGGCCGGTGTAGACGCAGGTAAAATCCCGTGCTGGCATAGTATGTCCACATCAAAGCAGAGTGCCTCAGTTCTTGCAGCATGCTTTACCCTGATGTTTAGTAAAGTCTCTCGACTGTAGGTTATGCACCCTGAGCGTCTGGGTTAAGCAAAACATTTCAAACATTCACTCCCGCTGATCCCTGGAGGGGCTGCTGCGTCCATGTGCGTCGCCATCACCATAGCAGTACAATGCTGGCTTCGTCTGTGGTTCGGGATCAGAGTGGGGCTCAAGTACGTATGGTTGTATAACATCACGCTCGGCGGTAGCCATGACAATCTTACATAAGATGATAACTCGCTTTCGACAAGTTTTCAAATAGTTACTGTATCTTGTTAGCTCCGTTTTTCTCTCGCTCTATTGTTTGGTGGTTGGTTGATTGGCCCGACCATATGTCACTCAGAAAACAGCCAATCAGTGGAGAGGGGCTGATTCTCTCTTCTGATTGGCTAAACAAACCGTGCTGCCAGAGCTCCGCGAGAAAGGCCAGAGAGAGGAGCTGTGAAACTATATTTCACAGAGGGAGAGAGTGAGAGAGAGTGAGAGAGAGAGAGAGAGAGAGAGAGAGAGAGACAGACAGACACACACACAATACATAAGAATGGAGCAGCCTCCTGACCTGACCATACAGTAGGATGTTGGTCTCAGGGCTACTTCCCAAGCTATCAAAATAAAACCACTAATTTCAAACTGTATATTCAAAGTAGTCCTCTTTTGCCATAAGGAAAAAAGGAAACTCAAAAGACACAAGAACACAACAAAAACATGCGGTCAGCAGAAGGTGTGACCGACCTGTCAAAATCTGACAGGTTGGTCACGCCTTCCAAAAAACAACAGCTGATAAAGATGCGTCACACCAACACCCAGTGACACTCTGATGAAGGCGGAAGTCAAACGCCGAAACATGTCAGGTAAATAAATAAACCTTATATGTCTGAAAAAAAGAAAATACATAGAAGATGACAGCAAAGTGCTAACTCTCAGGTTGGGGAGTCTGGCCCACTCTACGACTGCGATCCGAAGGGTGAACACAGGTGCAGTAAGTCAGTTCAGGATATGGGCAGCTTCATTTATAAATTTATATGCAAAAAGCCCTAAAAAGGCTTATGCCTCTCTTTACACAGATTTCTGGATTCATGAAAAAAAAAAAGTTGATGTTAGAATGTGCACACCTTGACCCATGCATTTTTGGGATGGAGGGAAATGGTGACATTGAGTGGTCTTAACACTCGGCTCATTTGCATCTCTACTCCAGATCAAATTAGAAAGCCCCTTAATAAGAACATTCTGTGCCAAAAGAATGTCTACAACTAAATATGCTTTTGGTGATTTAGATAGCCAGTTGTTTGTCTAGAACTTACCTACAGTTCATCAGTGGCTCCTGTGATGTGAATCTAATCTCAGTCAAGTGAATCACAGTCTTTTAGTGGAGGCCTAATTTGTCTCATGTAATTATGATAAATTAATTCTGTTAAGCAATTATACTGATAGACACAGGGTTATATAAGGGCTGGTGGTGATGGCGCATAATGATGTGCAGTGGCTGCTTTAGTGCCACTGTAGGATCACGCAAAAGGGAGAGCCAGAATGAAGCCGGTGTTTAGGGGTCACCGAGTTCTTTTGGACCTGTGTGCTGAATTGGGCTCATCCTTAGAGAGGTTGAGCCAGAGAAACAATACCATACTAGTTCCT
Organism: Myripristis murdjan; assembly: GCF_902150065.1. Lineage (NCBI taxonomy): Eukaryota > Metazoa > Chordata > Actinopteri > Holocentriformes > Holocentridae > Myripristis > Myripristis murdjan. Next base: position 3,585,535 of record NC_043988.1, read on the forward strand.
TTACAAATGCTCACCAAACACAGACTTGTCTTTTTGTTTACTTGTTTTTGTTTGTTTGTTTGTTTTTATTCTGACACTGTCTGGCTCTTAGCTTGCACTTTTGGCTGCTGTGGTGATATGCTGCCACTCCATAAAATGTCTTTTCTTAGTCATACAAGATCTGTCGCCTGTCTGGCCTCAACCTCTGCAAAAAATTTCAAACTCTTTGAACTACATTATATGTTTGTGCTCAGATTTCTCAGTTTTTTCTTCTGGACATTGGAATGAAAAGGAGATTTATGCATATTCACAATTCATTGACCTTCTGTGGTTAACTGAGGGAGTTCACAGGGCTGAGTATGATGCTTGTGCACATGCACATAATTTCAAGTTCACTGTGAGTCATAAATGGGAAATTGCATGGACTTGCATCCACACATGGTTTTATAAATCTAACTTTTTCCATGGATGTGAATTTTCTCTTTCTTGTGCACATAGCCTTATAGTGAGTTTTATGAATTGTGTTGACAGTATAGCAGCTTAGCCAGCTAAATCTTAAAAATGGGAAAGTTTTCATCAAAATTAAGGCAAAGTCTTTATTTAAGGGGTTGAAGAGAGAGTTACTTCTCTTCACAATTTGTCATTGGCCTGTCTGGCACTATAGGAATAGGATTTATAACTTCTATTATTCTGGTCTGTAGCATTTATGTGGCTTTGTTCTCTAATGCTCTTTTTAACCAGTTTTGTTTGACATTTTACTTTATGGGACATTGTAAGTCAGTTTATTTACCAATTGAAAATATTTTGAAACTTTTTTTTTTTATCCTATTACAACACAAAATGACACTTCTCTGTGATTTTTGTGCAGCTGAGGTGCTTTTGGGCAACAATATTACATTTTTCCAAAATCTATAGCTGTTTGGTCCTGAGTTATGATTCAAGTTGTGGTTCTACATTCTACATTTTTGATAATAATATAATCATTACTTCTAAAACACTTGACTATACTTTTTTTTTTAGTTTTAGGTTTGATTATACATTTTATTTTGCAGTGGTGCTAACTTTCATGAAGTGGTGTTCCACCACTTTACCTCATTGTTCGAAATACGAGTGCTGACCTATTCCCCACTGGCATAGGTTAGCATATCAACTCTGCTTTTTGTCTCTTTGATAGGTGAACTTTGATGATGAACTCCACAAGCATCCCCTCTTGGAGGCTGATCTTCAGGCTGTGAGAGATTTGTACGGACCTCATGCAGTATCTCTCAGGTAAGCCCTGTGTGACAAAAGTGTTCTAACATTTATTTATTTATTTATTTACATTTGCTTGTTTTACTGTCAGAAATGTTAGACCCCCCCCCCCCCACCCACCCACACACGCACACGTCTATCTATCTACCCATCTATCTATATATCTATATATATCTATATCTAATTAAATATACCTGCAGTTACGATTTGACTAAGAATGATAATTACAAATATCTGTAATTCAGTTTTGAAGTAGCCAAAATATAGTTAAAGATATCTGCATATAAGATAAGACATAAAATAAGGTATCTGCAATGATGTCAACCCACCACACATCCCAAATGATCAAGATTTTGCAGTTTGTTCAGTGGAAACAGAATAAACAGCATTTTCTGTTGTAGATAAAATGAGATAGGGCTCTTTCAAAATACTATCGATGCGCACAGTTTTGTGTATAAATTAGGATGAGATTGGTGAAACCACCCCTGAAACGTTAGTCCCAGTTGATTTACACCTTTGTTAATCATAAAGTATAAGATCAATAAGATTGTTCAGTGATTTTCCTTTTGCCTATGTGATGCTGTCCTGAGATGCACCAATCTGCCTAACTCTCTAAAAGAGGCTGATGAGCAGAGGAATTATTTATTTGATGCTCAGGCTTGATTTGCACATTCTGTGAGTCACTATCACCCAGTAGGACATTAATAAATGTGATTTTAGGGTGGGAATTTTAATGTTCATGATATTTTTGTTTTTCTGTAGGGAATATGGTGCAATTGATGATGTGGACATTGATCTGCATATTGATGTCAGTTTCCTAGATGTGAGTACACCACACTTTGTTTGGTTTTAACAGTGATGGAGTCTGGCTGATCTGATTGTGATCTGATACTGATTTCAGGGAAAATATTACAGGGTTTCAGTGTTGCGTAATTGTTTTTGAGCACCACATAAGTGATCTTGCTTGCATTGTTTAATTATTTGCATTAAGAAACAAGGTAAAACACAGTCTAACCAAATAAAGAAATAGCACTATCCATGTTGCCATGATTCTTCATTATTATTGTGCTTTACTGTAGCAAGCACACCAATAATGAAGAGGAAACAGAATGGTCATTCAGTCTGAATATCAAGCTAGAGCATTCTTAGACCTGAATAACCAAAACAATTGTGGTGTTTTTCATGTAATCGATCATTTACTGCACAGTGCATAAACTGTCTGACTGTAAACAATAGTGTACTCTGCCACTGTAAACTTGATGCTTTTATGATGTCCAATCTTCACATGAAGAGGTTTAAGAAATGTTGCTGTCTTCATATACAAAACTTGCTGCATTTCAGAATTCTACCTCAAAAACTGTCAATGTAGAATAGTTTGTTGAATTAAGTAACAGATATTTCTATGTTGTCATGATAAAGCATGCAAAACCTTGAAAACTGCATTTTTGAAATTCATTTGAATTGGATGAACAGCTGTTACCATGTACCCCGGTGGTTTCATTATTCGGTATGAAGCTGAAATTCTGATTTGGGTATCATGACTTGTAGTATAAATGCAGCCTTAGTGTGTCGACTGGAAGGCAGCTGCCTCTTCAAAGGCTACCAACAGTGGGGTCGCAGTCGTCAGCACAAGCCATGTGGCACTGTGCCTTGAGGTTCTGTGTATGAATAAGAATCAAGAACCAAGTTCAGAATTTGTCAGACTGATTTCTTATTTTGTGACCAAATTCAAATACACATTTTTCACAGCAGTATACTTTTGTGTCAGAATTATCATAAAACTTTTCATCATCCTCTTGTCTTCTTACCGAAAAACTGTGTTGTCACCAGGACAGGAAATATTCATCTTCCTGCTCTGTTCTTGGAGAAATGCCTAGAACTGCACTTTGCCTCATCATCTACCAAGAGATCTCTTTATCCCCTTCTGTTTTTTCCCTGAACCTTTTCAATAGGAAGAAATTGCGCAAGCATGGGATGTGATTAGGCGTGAGCCTGTTATTGTGCGGCTTCACTGCTCACTAACCCAGTACCTGAATGGAACGGGTGAGACACAAACAAAATTAAATATTTCATTTTGTTTTGTAGTTTTGAAAGATCAAAGAAATCAATGGAAAGTTTTCTCTGTATGCTTGTATATAACCTTGAAACCGGCAACATTATTCTCTCTCTCTCTCTTTCTCCCTCTCTCTCTCTCTCTCTCTCTCTCTCTCTCTCTCTCTCTCTCTCTCTCTCTGTGTTTTTGGTGTTATTCAGTCCCAACAGTTGATGTTTTCCAGGTGTCCACAAAAGACAGGTTTGGCCTGGGACATCAGCTGAAAAAGTGAGGAGAAATCATTATAAATCACTGGTGCATCTTGATGTCTCTCATTTTGGTTTTTCGCATCACATTGTTTCAGAAATACTGTCAGTAGTACAGGTCGTGAAGGCCACGTTCACACTAACAGTTTTGGATAGTGACAACCAAGGTTATAAAGGGATGTGACTGTTTATTTATGGTACACAATAGAGCAGTTTGGAAAAGTTTATATGAACAAGTCACTGCATTCCATGGATTTCTCAATAGTTTTGCCACCACATTAACTGTCTCCCCCTTGTGCCAGCAGCCATATCAAAAATATACTCTGGGTGGCTCCTTGGTTTATCACCCAGGATTGTATTTATTACCATGAAAAAGTTGGGCTATTTTTCTAGAGAATTGCATCCAAAATGAGACCTTTTTGACCTGAGGAGAAGCTGTGAATGTTGTCCTTTTTTGATTGCAAGAACTTAGTGAGGCTTACCATGAAGCCAGTGTAAAAATAGGTTAACTGGCCTGATGTATCAAAGCTGTTTTGATTTGACTGATTTGCTTGACTAATTGAATTTGACTATTTGAGGTTTTACTCTGATCAGCGGGAACTCAACTTGTCTCTTAGAAGTGAGAAGGGTGTATTTTAAAAATTTCTCAGAGTTTGGCGGAGCTGGGCATCAAATGCAAAACCAAACAGTGGAGGAAAAAATGAAGAGATTAGAACTAAAATTTGTTTATAGAGCACTGCCCTTCACGGTTAATTTTTCAAATAGTGCCATTTGTGACCACTGATGTTAAGTGAGAAGTTCTAGGAGCAGAGTGAGTGGAATTTTTGGGGCCAAAGACAACAATCTCTGAGTTACTGCATATGTTCTGAGGGAAATTTTAGAAGGAAATTATGGGAAGAGGGACAAGCTGTGGGTTGAGGGTTGGAAAGGAGCTGTTTTCTTTGATTTTGGAGTGAAAGAATGACAGGAAGTTAGTCTTTTTCTGGGGTGAATGAATGTGAGATCTCGTAGTTTGGTTTGAGGAGCTTGGTTATGATGAACAGTGCATGGCTGGGTAGTACAGCAAGAATCTATGAAGTACAGTGAGTCCAGTTTCCCTGTAGAATTGTTCCAATTATTCCAGCTGTGTTCTTTAGGTTTCTGTGGTTCAGGCGTGTATTGGGATAGAAGGGGTTTTCCATATGTGTACTCTGAGATGGAAAACCCTCTGCCTTGCTTGCCTGACTTATTGGTGAAGATGTTGTTAATTTTATGTACTAAGACACTACTATCAAATATTTAAACAAAATATAAATACATAATATAAAATAAATAACTATGCAAAACAAATTATTGACATATACTATATGTATAATTAACATATACATGACCATGACAGTTGCAATGAAGGCTTTATTTTTTTATCAGTGCTGTTAGTCAGTTTTCCCACTCAGCTGTGCATTGTTAATGAATTACATGGCATTCTGATTTGTCATTGTGGTGATACAGCATGTTGTCTTCCCTCTTGCACAAATCTCTGGTGAATTTGGGCCTTCTTTTCTTTTCTGTCAGGATCATGCAGACATTTGTCACCCAGCAGTGGAAGCATCAGAGCAAAGAGAAGCTCAACTGCCCTCACAGCAAAAAGCAGAATGACAAGAAAGTCAAATCTCCACTGCATATATTCTCAACTCTCCGCAGGTTCGAGACTAATAGCTCCACGTTAAAATTATACTTGGATCAAGACAGAGAGTGTTTTTCGAAAATGTTTTAATGAATACTATTTTTCAGATAATAATTAATATGCAACTTGAAAACAAGAGATGCAGATGCCACCTGGGAAATATATGCCTGTTATGAAGACGTATATGAACTTAAAGGACCATACCAGTGACTTTGAATATTTGGCTACTACTACAATTTCTCCACCTTTTACTTTTCAACAAACCATTTTGTAAATCATGCCGGGATACTGTAGATTACAGAACATGTGATCAAAATCCCTTTTAAATCTGAATTTTTGGCTGATACAGCCACCTTATAATTATCTGCAACAAAGTCGTTGCCATTCATAAATCACGAAACTGATCATTTGCTGTGAAAAGCAAACATTTCCTCGGGGACTATTTTCTAGAAGGCTTTCAGATCATTCAGCCCAATTTCAGTTCCTCAAAACACAACACTGCAGCTGCGTTTAGGAAAACTAACGTGGAGGACTTTATTACGATGATAGAATGCCGGTGTGGAAAACGTTTGAGTCTCTGAAAGTTCATTTTCATATCATAATGGAATGAATGGAAACCAATGGCTGGATAAAGCGTAGGAAAAATGATACTGGAGGTCCAAAATATGTCTGTTTCCTTGGAGAAAAGATTAGCAGGAACGTGAAGTACATACATTTTGTAAACAAGCTAAACATGCAAAATCTCTGGTATGGTTATTAAAATGTTATGAATGTACTTTGAAACATGTATTTTAGCTGTACACCTCTTAAATGTTTCACTTAACCCATTATAGTCTGGGTTAATATGGTCAATTATATCCTATAGAATGAGCTATTTTAACCTTTTTTTTGCACTCTTCCGCAGGTCTCCCAGCTATCCTCCTCCTGGCTGTATTAAGAGTAAAAAGAAGCTCAAGCCTGAGCAGGACTGCATGTCCAAGTCCCATCGCCTGCTTCGTAGAACCTGCTCTAGTAGTGTCAAGCAAACAGAGGTGGATGGCTGTAGCCCTGGCTCTAGCAAGCTGGCCCACAAGCTCTTTGGCCACTCCGTGTCTGGAGACTCCCGCATGGAGTCAGCTGCTCCGACACCTCTCAAAACCCACCGCCTCCTGGGTCATTCTTGTTCCACAATGGTCAAACCTGAAGGTAGCCCTGCGGGACTCAGGGTTCCTCATAAACTCCTTCCACGCTCATGTTCAAATGACCCTCACTGTGACCACACTGGTGGGGATATAGGCTTGGGTGGGATAAGTGGGGGCATTAGCACGAGTCTCGGAGTTGGAGGAGGTGGGCTGAAGACCCACAGATTACTGAGCAGATCATGCTCCGGTTCTATTAGAACAGAGGAGATGGATGGACTGAAGCACCACCACCGGCTGCTCAGCAGGTCTTACTCCAGCAGCACCAAGATTGGCAAAGGAGACATCTTCAAGGACCCGACGCCTGAAGTTAGGCGACTCTCTCTTACCTCAGGGCTTATCGGCATCTTGGCCCCATCACTTGCCACGCCACCAACGGTATGTAATCACTGCAAGAAGGAAATTGAAATTCATGTGTATGCTCTTCCTGTTTATTGATTGATATATTACGGAAAGGACAACTTAGTCAGGAATAATAGACTTCCAGTGTGTTGCATTTGATCAACACGTACACCATTAACAAAAGGCACAGTTTTGTTCCTTGCATAATATTGGTTGCAAAGGATAGCAGAGTTTTGGAATGATTGCAAAATCCAGTGTCTTTTACCTACTGTGAAATGCTCATAAAAATAACCTACATACGTAAATAATCCCATGCAAATTCAGATCCTTGCTAAATATTGTGCCACTTTTTGTTGGTAATAAGTTTTCTCAGTTTTATTCTTTGGGGTCTTTTGATAATGAAGGCACTTGTGGAAGTTCTAACCCTGTCTTTACTTAAATGTATTAGCTGCTTTATCCTGTTCAAATAGGCGAAATGTATTACAGAGGTCCAGTGATAATTATTACTTAACAGAACTAAAAACTTATCCTGAATAGGGCCACTGATTGTTGGCTACACCTTTGTTAGAGAGTGTTTAAGCGTGTGTAACATTGTACCATGTGAAAATGGAAAATTTAGCTCATAGGGTAAATCTTTCATTGAATAGGTATTCATGCAGCATATATCCTCCCTGAGGTGCACTGATACCAGTTTTTAGTACTCAACTTCAGCATCAAGAAAAAATTTATAGTAAGAAACAATAATTACAAATTTGAAAATGAACAGAATATTCCTTTTCACAAATGCCATCACATTTGAGCATTTTCATGTTGATTCATGTTTCATGTTGATTCATATATCATCTATCACCTACCAGTCAGAATAAAGTACAAATTCCCTTGAAAATAATAAATGGATTAATGATAAATAATTTAATTAAATAGATTAGAATATAAAGTGATAAAAGATGTTGCATTAATGCTTACACAAGATTTATTGAAAATAGAATGTACATATGTGTTGTGCCAATATATATTAATAATGAGTCCATGCAAACTTAGGCCTACAAAGAAAATGCTTAAGTTTTGTTGTTGTTTGAAAAAAGCATTTGCATATGAGAAAAAGGATTATGAGAGCTGTAAAAAATGTGGAACTCAGATTCAAAGATTCAGTCTTCATTTTAATAATAAGAGGGTGCTTAGTAACATATAGTAACTTACAGTCATATAGTCCAGCATATGGGTGTGAAGTGCCTCATTTCTAACTGACCACAGTGTTATGCCTTCTGCCCAAATTGTTTTGTTGTTGGTGGAATTTTAAGTCATGAACTTCTGCCTTTGTTCTTCTTTATTGTTTATGAGATGATTGGCTAATGTCATTTGATCTTCCTTTCTTTGGTAGCCAAACCATGGTGCCAAATCCATTCCAGTCAGAGATAAAGGCTTTCTTGTCCAGGTAAATATTTTACTTCATCTCATGTCTCTTTTCTGGTCTGCCCTAACAACTACAGTATGCACTGTAACACTTCTGCCTCTTCCAGATAGATACACATTATATTCACTGTACAGTCTCTTAATGGAAGGATGGATTCTAAACATAAGCTTCTGTTTCTCTCTGTTTACTCAGCAAGCAGAAAAATAAAATACAAAAGTCATATACAAAACTTTATTTCAAGCAAGCAAAAAAAAAAAAGGATTACAAACAAAATATGCTGTAGTAGTTTATAGTGGTGGCCTAAGCTCAGCTATAGGTTACATTAGATGATATAGACAAACCCTCACACTAGATGAACCCTAACCCTAAAGCCTGACTGAACCATTCAGAACATTAGGATAAGTTCAGGCAGGTGAAATGGTTGGTCAGATTTTCCTGGAGTGTGAAGGGACACAACACCATGAGGCAGTGTTTTCCCCAGGATTCTGGCTTTGGCGAGGGGGGATGTGTGTTTCATGCACACGCCCAAAAATTTTGGGGGTACACAAACATTTTGGAGGCTCAGGTTGTCGTACCGTTTGTTTAAAAAACGCTGATATTTTCACCTGTTTTTCAGGCAGTGGAAGTCGACATCACATGAATTATTTATTTCACTTACGGGGGTACAAGTGTGGTTCTCCTCTGTTCTCTTCCTCTCTCTCTGCTTGTGGATGGGTGTGCACGTGTGTGACTATTGTGTGATTAGAGCGGAGCCCCACCCTGCCTTCTCACAAGACAGCAGAGCACATTCCTACCAGATAGGCCCTATACTGAAATTATAGAAATTAGATTAATAACCAACCTGAATGTATTTAGTTTATTTGATAAAAACACAGTCTAGACATATTCTATAGAAATGTGACGTTAAATTATTTCTGTTGTGATTTTATTTATTTTTTAATTTGAAAATTAATTAATTTAAATTCATTTAGCGTGACTTTCAGGCGAGGTAGGAGGCTCCGTTGGCGAGGCGCTACGCCCCGCCAATAGAAGGATTGGGGAAACACTGCCATGAGGCCTTGTCCCTTTGGTCTGGCATGATTTTTTGGAACATGTTTGATTTGCCTGGTTCACTCTGGCTGGGTTCATGCAGTGAGAAGATGTTCAAGACTCACTGAGAACAGAAGTGATCCTGGCAACAGCCAATGGCAGATTACATTTTCAATCTGAAGCTTACATTTTAAAAAATAAACTGTAGTTAATTAGTAGTTTATTATAAAAATGTAATGATCTGCAATCCCCGCATGGATGCTCCTTCTTTTACTTCCATGAGTGATTTGTAGTATTGACCTTTAAGTAATACTTAGTTACATCAGTGACTGCACTAATGGCCATTAGTGTAGCCAGTGTTACGTTTGTTAGAAGAATACTTCAAAGTTTTGGGCAAAGTTGCTCTTTTCTGATTTACCCCGACTGAGACAGGATGTACCTTTCTCATCTCTGTACGTCCAGTGGTTCAATTCCTGTGGGTAGCATTTCATATTAGCATAGCATAAAGACTTGAAGTCAATGGGACCATCAGCCTAGCTTTGTCAGAATGAAAAAATAAACCTTACAGCAACTCAGAAGCTGTCTTGTTTACACTGTATATCATGCGTGTTTGAAATACATGTCAGATTTTTTTTTTTTTAAATGAGTTATTTAAGGAGAAGTTAGATCGTTGAAACTATAACCACTTAACCTGAATCCCTCCATCTAGCGCAGTGATCCATGCACCGCTGAAGGTACTTGCATTGTACAGTGCATCAGCATCCTGTACTGAACAACAATTACCGAATTAATGAACATTATAGACCTTTTTTCATACTGATTGGACAGTCGATGATTGCAGTGGAATATATACTTTTTCCCATCAGATAGATAAGATCCATCTGTGTGTGACAGAGTGGACACAGTTATTTTGAATTGATGTTTAACACTCTAAGTGGAGTGATTTCAATTTTATCGTTAGTGTTTTATACTGTGAATTTGTTACAATGTCGATTGAATTAAAATCTTAAGTGATTATATTTCAGGTTTTTTTTTTATGTATTTGTACATGTATGTACATATATTATTTGTAAGATGAGGTATATTAAATTCTAATTAGGAACAGTTCAGATTCAGAGAACACATTTTCTAAAAAAAAAAAAAAAGTTAGTGGAATTAGTAATTTGTGTAAAATTATCTTATCCTTGAATGGAGGTGGATGGGGATTATTCCAGGAGTCACTGCGGCCAGTAGAGATCCCACTTGTGACTGTCTCTCCTCATATGATGATATGCCAGCTGACAGGAAACTCCTAATGAAACTCCTATTTCATTACAGATAATGGAGTATGCAGAACAAAGGATTCCTGTTCTTAACGAGTTTTGTGTTGTGTGCGATGAACCTCATGTGTTCCAGAATGGGCCAATGCTGAGGGTGAGTAACATAACTGAACATGACCCAGGATAGGTCTGATTTTTTAGATGAATGACGAAGGTAATGAATGGAAAACTGAAAGATTTCTTGTTTCCTGGAAGTTAAGTGATAAAACTGTTATAATGGCTTATGGTCGCTCACACAAAGGTCAGCTGCTTTAGTGACCTACTCCGTTCCAGTATTACTGAGCGTCTTACCCAAGCCCCCACTCTGCTCTAACTTAGAATAAATGTGTGTGTAAATAAATAAGTGTAAATTTGTTTATTTGGTCACAAATATGCTACAAATCCTAAGCTCAGAGCTTTCTTTGCATAGGTGTACAGGAACATATATTAATGAATCAGCAAAGAATAGACACATCCTTGATCTTAATGTTAGCTTACAGTAAAGTACGTGTGGTCTGTGGAAGTACGGCATTCTAGGTGGAGTGGAGCAGAGCAGCCTGAACAGAGTGAGATGTCACAAAATGCATTATTCACTCAGTTCCAATTATGTCTGCTCCACTCTCGCATGAGAGTTTAGATGGAGTTATCAGCACTCATTCTGAAGCCCTGTCTCCACCTCTTGTCCATGTTACCTGTTCTGCTGTACAGTGGCTAGCTAGCTCCACTCTTAAGCCCTCTTCCCTTAGCTGATATTAGGGAATGTGGTGTTAGTTGCCACCTCCTGGTATAGCTAGTAATCACACCTCACACATCTACAGACTCCTGCAGTACAAATTGGAGATAAATCTGCAAATAAAGGGAAAGAAGTCACAAGTCAACAAATTCTCGTGGAGCAGTTCACAAACACATAATGACCACTTAACATTCAGAAATAATATTTGTAAATGTGTAAATGTCATTTTACATGCAGAAAAGGATCTTTTGCACTTCAGCATGTGGGTTGGTCCTCACATTTAAAACACAGATTAATGCAGATAAGACACTCTTGGTGATACCCAGACCCTATAGCTAGGGCATCTTCACTGAAAACCCTTGAGCCATCTACAGAGGTCATCTGTATTCATCCCCATGCATATCCATTAGTCAGATCATCACCTGTTCATCATGATAATCTCATCATCACCTCTACATATCCTGAGGATAACCTCTGTTAGATGCATGATTATCAGCTATCCTTATGTCACTCTTCCCAGTGCCTGTATCATGAAGTAATGTGTATCAGTCAGGTGGATTTGGGTTAAGGCTAAAGAATATCATTGGGCTGGGTGCTGTGGTTCACCACTCGACATACTTGTTGACTGACAATTGAGTTCCTAAGACAATAATGGAATCAATTTCTCATTCTGCCAGTTTGTTCATGTCCTACTCCATTTCTATTTTCTCAAGAATTGCACTCGGATATGAACGTAACACGTCTGGCATATTCAACAGGGAAACCAAACAGCAAACATCCGGCTAATCAAATCATAAATCTTAGACATCCTTCCTTCAGCTTGCATCTTGATATTTAGTATAGCATCTCAGCTTGATATTGGGTGGATGGTTGAAAAATCAGCACACTTTTTACCAACAATATATCTGGCTTTTAATGATCAAAAAAGTGACTGGTCAGCAATCAAAGTTTTCCTCAAAAATATCAGTCTTTTTAGTTAGAGTGGTAGTTGCTGCTTTGTAGAGTTTTACAAGTTGAAAACAAGTTAGAGTAGAGAGCTGTGAGAGTGGCTGGTTGTGTCATGCCCACTTCAAATGGCAAAAAAGCCACTGAAGAGGGCAGAAGACAGATCTACAAAGATACAAGCTGTGGCTGCATTGCATTATGGTTTGAGGCTACGATGTGACTGTCATATGACCGCTTTTGGCCTACCTACTAATATTACTCATTTGCTCTATTCTTGGTCAATCTCTTCACAGCCTACGGTGTGTGAGAGGGAGCTGTGTGTGTTTGCCTTCCAGACACTGGGAGTGATGAATGAAGCAGCTGATGAAATTGCCACTGGAGCTCAGGTACAGCATTCCTTTGAAAATCTCCAAACATCACATTCACCTGATACTATGGAGTTGTTTAGTGTGAATTCATTGTTTCTCAGTTCTCATGAACATGGAGTTTCTTAAAAATTCATGCAATTTTGAGGGGTGTATTCCAGGGAAAGTTGGGGTAGTTGAAAGATTCTCTGGGCATGTGAATATTCAGGAATTTAACAAATGGGTCACTCTTTAGGAATATAAAAATGGCATTTTCTAATCCAGTTTGAAATTGGATTAGATGATGTTTTTTCAGCCAAACTGTAACAGAACAAAGACATTTAATTCCAAGTAGTAGCAAACTTCCAAAAGTTCAAAAGGAATCCAAAATGGAAAAAAAGTTGTATTTTGAAAACAAAGGTTATGTGAACACAGCAAGAGCTACTCTGACTTAATTGTGGAAGGTTATCAAAAAGTAGAATTGTACATCAGTGCAGAGATTAAAGTTCTCCGTCTCTAGACGGATTTCCGTCAGTTGGAAAAAGAGGGGGAAAAAGAGACCAAAAAAAAAAAAAAAAAAAAGAAAAAAAGTTGCATGTGCATTTTGTTGTGGTACAGTGTTGACTATCCAATAAAATCATGTTAGGCATTAAACTGATGCTGTTGTAAACCAATAAAGCCAGCCAGAGCCTTGGTATTAGCCAGTCAGAAACAGAGGAGGGCGGGTTCACCTCTTCCCCTCTGGGGTCCGTTTCACAAAGCAGGTTTAGTGAAAACTCTTAGTCTGTTAACCCTGAAATGAGGGAAACTCTGAGTTTTCCGTTTCACAAAGGGAGGTAACTCAAAGCAGAGAAAGAGGGGTAACTCTAGCCTGTTTCACAGAGGGAGGTAACTTAAGCTCTCGGTCAGTTACCGCAGTAACAGACTCCATGAAACTAACCTGGACGGGACCAGGTTTTTCTCATGTGTCCGCCCTCTTTCAGCCACACATGGTATTTAACTTCCACATTCAGTCAGTCAGCAGGTGAGTTTTGGCGTAGCGTATTAGTTCTGCCGTCTGTTATTTAAAAAAAATAATAATTAAAAAACAGTCAGTAGGCCTTTATTAGAAGTCCATTAGCAGTTAGGTGGCGACATTTTTTCACGAACATAGCATGTCCTTTCGACATCAATCCCGTGGATGAAGTTGCAGTGTTACTGCGCATAGATGTTTATGCTCAGGTCTTACCTGTTTGAACAATGTTTTTATATTTCATGTTAAGCTGCTGCCAAGTGCGCTTCTCCCCCGCGGGATTGCACCTAAATGAAATAAATTAATAGGCTACCATTCAAGCAGTTTTCCCCTGTAATATTATTGTAATTGCAAGGGACTACATTTAAACTTACGCATTGACCCAAGCAGCAATGTTCTCCCACGCCGTCTCCCTCTCCTTTGCCGCTGCAGCGGTGTTGCAGTTTTTTTAAAAAAACATGTTCAAACTCGCTGTATGAATGCATTAAGATTTCCAATTCAAAAGGGGTGAAAAACGCAGCCTGGCGCTTCCCCGTTGCCATGGTGACTCGTCAAATCGGGGCTCCATTGACGCTGTCTTTTTATAGCTGTAGTGCACACGCTTAACTCCAGGTGAAACTACTCCGAGTTGATAAAACTAACTCAAATCAGCTGTTCTGGAACCGAAAACTCAGAGTTTCCTATCTCAGAATAGATCAATTCAGAGTTCGGGGTAAGACTCGGAGTTTGTTGAACTTGCTTCGTGAAACGGACCCCTGTTGTAACTGCATGAGTGGAATTAACAGAGATCTAACGTGGATTTTTTACCAACTCAAAATGGATAGCTGATGGATAACGTCATCTGAGAGCAGCTTCTTTGGTAAGTGTCTATTCCCTGTTGAGGTTCGGGTTTACTTTATACTTTATTTGAATAGGGACAGAGCATATTAATCGTAATGTAATGAAAGTTGAATGTTAATCTCTGTGTTACTACAGCTGCTGTCGCCTACTTTTGCGATTGGTCATTTATCTTTAACACGAAGAAGATTCCAGTAAATTTCCACATGCCAACATGGACGCATTGATAGTGAAGGAAGGCTCCGACGTTTCAAAAATAGATCAAAATGTGAAAAACAAATGGAGATGCGATGGAAAGCGATCGCACGGCAGAAAAGGGGCCATTCTTAAAGCGTGGTGCAGTGCATTGCGGGGGAATATGAACTGGCATGAAAAAAAAATTCAGGCAAAAATATTTTTTTTGCTTTACTCCCTGACATCAGTGTCAGGCTGAGAAAGTGGTACCAACTTCCTGATAATATTTGTCAGCAATGTTAATGCTAACAAATGCTAACCAACGTCTCTCATAAATCACATCATATTTCTTTCAAACTGTTCTGTTACTGAGTATACTATGTACACTTTACATGAGTAAATAGACTGGTTTAATTACAATATGAAGAGAAATCAATTCAATTTATGCTAAATAGGCCTCTGAAAATCCTGAGCCTTCTATGAGCTCACTAGTCCTGATTTTGAAAGTCATTCATTCATTCTTTTTCCAAGCCACTTATCCTCATAAGGGTTGGGGGGTGCTAGAGCCTATCCCAGCGCTTATTGGGTGGAAAGCAGAGGAACACCCTGCACAGGTCGCCACTTATTAGGCAGAAGGCAGAGGAACACCTTGGACAGGTTGCCAGTCCATCACAGGGCAGACAGACAAACAAGCACATTCACACACTCACTCACACCTAGGGGCAATTTAGTATCTCCAGTTCACCTGACCTGCATGTCTGTGGAATGTGGGAGGAAATCGGAGCTCCCAGTGGAAACCCATGCAGTCATGAGGAGAACATGCAAAGTCCACACAGAAATCACCCTGGATGGCCAGCCAGGAATTGAAACCAGGACCGTCTTGCTGTGATGCGACAGTGCTAACCACTCTACCATTGTTCCACCCTGATTTTTGAAAGTCCATTTATAATAAACTCCAAGGTCCCTTCAAAAACATAATCATAATCAATAAACAAAAACACATAATCCCTGCTATTTTACAGTGTTCATTTCCCTATTTTTAAATACAGTGCTAAAGAGCATCACTGTCAGCAGCTTTGACCATTTGTTTTAATTCCTTCGGTGTGCAGGTGGTAGATTTATTAGTGTCCATGTGTCGGTCTGCGCTGGAGTCACCCAGGAAAGTCGTTATTTTTGAGCCATATCCTTCTGTGGTGGACCCTAATGATCCGCAGACCCTGGCCTTCAACCCAAGGGTATGTCCTGCATTTCTGACTTGATTAAATCAAGACAACCAATATAACAAATATTGTGTTATTGGTAGCTAAAACAGTGAATTATAGTTAGAAAAGTTGTTCCTCTGCTTATTTATGTTTAGTCATTCCCAATTCCAAGTATATCAAGAAAGGTTCTATGCACTTCTGCTGCACTTTCATCACTAGTGAATGATGAAAATGAACTGAATAAATTAAATGTATCTACATAACACCTGGCTACTTCCACTGGTCATGATGTTTCTAGCTGACTCTCCCTCTAACAGGCCCTCCATCACCAGCTTCCCACTCACAAATCCCCAATTGCATTTATAGATATAGCCAGCCAAGCCAGAGGCACCACTGTTTGGGATCTAGCGCAGTCAAATTTGAAAAAGTTCAACTTGTACATTACTGTTTGCTATGCATCTTTCTTCCTCCTTCAATCATGTCACACTTTTCCTCAACTACCCCTTTCCCTGTATGGTAATATTTGTCTTAATGACTTCTCATTTAATCTCATTTAATCTCATTTAAATTGATTAGAGCTAATAATTGCCCACTCCGTACCTATTGTACTCCTGGCTGTCATTGTTATTGAGTAGCCTCAACAGTCCTTAACGTGCACTATATTTGGACCAGTATCGGAGTTCTGACAGTCAAGTCTTTGTTCCTTACCCTCTGGCAAAGAGCACAATACATTGAAATACTACAGAATGTATTGTTGATAATCTTGACCATCATGAGCACAGTTAGAAAAAACCTTGATATATAACACAGTAATCCTCACGTCTGGCCTCAGCCACCATCACAAAAACACACTCATACTCCCCAGAGAAATTAATTAAATATCAATCCCATATGTTTATTTTAGTTTTTTACACTTCACACATTACTGCAAAATTTTGCTGTCATATCTCACAAGAACTCACACTAAAGGTACGTAAGGAAAGCTGCTGTTTCTTCTGCATAATTACGTGTTTTTTTTTATTCAATTTAGAAAAAAGACTACGACCGAGTGATGAGAGCCCTCGACAGCCTTACATCTATCCGAGAGATGACCCAGGTATTTATATATGTGCAATTATCATTTATTTATTTAATCCATTTTTTGGATCCACCAGTACTAAGCAAACAAACATAAACTTGAAGTAAACATAAACAGGTAAGCTGGCTTGCCTGGAGGTTTCCACCTCATTATTCACACATGGTACTTTGTTGCCCAGAAAACTGCCTGTAAGGCAGCGTTTCCAAAGCCTCATCTTAAGCACAGCCATAACCACAACCACAGTGTGTAGGCATCACTGCCTTACTGTCAACAGTGAAGACAAAAAACAGAGGTGTCTTTCTTCTCCCTAATCTTCTGACCACTACTGATAATTTAACTCCCATGCTGTTTTTGGAGAAAAATAAAGACAAATTGGTCAGAGATCAAGTGAGTTATTGCCAAATTTAATAGGGGATCTGCATCTGTAATAAACAGGCATTTGTCTATAGGCGTTTCTTGCCTGTTCCACAATGTCACAGTATCAGTGTGTCACTATTTTTTGTTTGTTTGTTTGTTTTTGTGATACATTTTTTTTTATCTGTTTGTAAACATAGTTATATTGGGGTGGAGTTACAAATTGGAAAAACAAAATTAAAGAACATAAATAAATAGATAAAGTCACCAATTTCCATACATTAATCATCAAAATGAAGAAATAAATATAAGTGACAAACAACAATGAATATGAATATTGTTTTGGACAATATACTTAATAGCAACTCTGAAACCCTCCTCCAGAACGCTGTGGCCCTTGGGCACTCCCACACCATATTAAGGAACATGCCTAATGTATTTTAAGTGCATAGGGTACAGTTTGGAAATGGTAAAGCTTTCATTTTATACAACATGCGGGGTGTGTAGTATGTTCTGCGTATGAAATTAAAATAAATAATTTGGTGGTTGGGGTTCCTGGAAGAGAGTTGCATATTCTGCCAGATTAGTTTCCAATTAGGCTTAAAGCTATTTGAGGAGAGGTCCACCTTCCACATTCTGTCAACAGATAGGGGCTTACAAGAGGCCTTAAGGAAGATTAAATATATTGTTAAGACCAGTCAACTGGGGTTGGTCAGAGCCATATGAAATGGATGTGTGGAGAGTGGTGCGTTCCAAGGCACACCATAAGTACACATTGCTGTGTGAAGTTGGAGATAGAAAAAGAAAGAAGTGCCAGATAGATAGAAATGTTTCTGGATGTTCTGAAATGTTCAGAGGCCAACGGGACCATAAATGTCGAAGAAAGTGTGCACCCCTTTACTGCACCATTGATGGAATGAAACTGGTTGGTTTCCCAGTTGAAGGTTATCGTTGAAAAATACGAGAATGAAGATACCAGTTAGACAAAATTTTGCAGTGCTTTCCGTCAAGACGCCAGGTAGAGATCACTTCAGTAATAGCCAAATTTATTTCTTGATTGTTTGAGTGAAATGTTGGAGTAGATAAGATCTTCTAACCTGTGAGGGTGCACCATATTCTCTTCCATTGGCCTCCAAGACACACAAGAAGCCATGGGACACAGTAGTTTTTTTTTTTTTTTTTTTTCATTCCCCAAGATAAACCAAGAGATTAAGGAATGGAGTTTTTCCATTGGTCTTTAGGTGGTGGTGAAGGCATCATTGAGCTGAGAAAGTTGATTCCTGGGAGGACATTCATTTTAATAATAGAGATTTGAGAGTGAAATGATGACTGAAGTGTTTTCCAAGTGCCTCTTTGATAGTTGTTTTTCACAATGCTAAGAACTGAAGGAAAGATTGACATTCCTAAGTATTTGATGTTATGAACCAGAGGGATATTAGATCACAAGGCGACGGTGGTGAGGAAAAAAACATTTTAACAGGGCAGACTAAAAGGCAGACTTAGAAGTTTGGTTAATGTGGGAGTTAAATGACATATCCTGGTTGAAAATAACTTCAAGATTGATGTTATGAGGAAAATCACACAACTGCTTGGCAACTAGTTTCTCAAGGACCTTGGAGAGGAAGGGAAGGTTAGAAATGGGTCTGTAGTTAGCTAAAACACCTGGATTGTCTCAAACGCACGACTCCACAAAAAGTCCACAAGTTCATTTACCAGGCAAACAAAGTCCAAATCGTTAGGCAGAATCAGAATCATGAGGCAGACAAAGGTCGGTACACAAGGCAGGCTGGAAACACAAGGGAAAACGCTGGAGAGTCATAACATGGAAGCTAAACAATCTGAGAAACCTAGTTGGGATGGGGTCAGTAAAGCTAGTGTTCAATAACTTGAGCAGTCCTGCAGATCCTTACTGTTTTTTAAAAGTAGAGAAATAATGGCTGTGTTGCTGTTTTTAGAGAATGAACCCTGAAAAAGAATGAACCCATGAAATTGCGGAAAGAATCATTTCCAGCAGGAGAGGCCCTACTTGGAGGGCTTCTCCTGCTGGATAAAATTCTGGAGGTAAACCATCTAAACCAAGTGAATTGCCTTTATTCATTGAAAGAAGGGCTTTCTGGAGTTTGGACAAGGACAAAGGAGCATCCAGATCAATGCAGTCATCCTGTTCTAGGAAGGTAGAGTAAGATTGAAAGTTGTAGCTTACCACTTGAGTATATAAAAAGTAGAGGAATACACCAAAGTTATAATTGATTTCTGTTGGGATGGTACACAGTTTATCAGTGGTGTATTTAAAACAGGTTATATTTGCTAGTCTTTTGTTGGTTTTCAGCATCAGTGCTAGTACGAGTCTTGGTTGTGCACTATTTAGATAATAATTTTGTCTTGTTCTATGCATGAGGAAATCTCTTCCGTGTCTGAATGCATAATTGAGGTCTTTAATGAGTAACTCCCTCTGAAGCAGTAGCTCAGGTGTAATGTTCAAGGCCATTATGTTTTGTACTTCAGAGATATCTTTTTCCTAATTTCTGAATATGTCGCAGTCTGGATTTATTCAGATTTGAAGCAACCCAATTGTTTTATCCCTGATGCATCCCTTCAATGCCACCCACAGAATACCGGGATCATCCACTGATGATTTATTAATTGCAATAGATTCATGTAATTGTTCTTTCATTTCTTTTAAGAGGGTTTCACTCTGCAGTAGTGTGGAATTGAAAGCCAATGTGCTGCACATTTTGGAATAGAGAGCATGGTTCTGTCACAGCTCTGTGATCCAAGAGAGATGGGGATTAAATCAAAATCTGAAATCTTATCATACAGCAGTGTAGAGACAAAAATGTAGTCAATATGAGAAAAAGATTGATGTCGTGAAGAGAAACAAGTAAATTCTCTCACTGAGGAGTGTGCAGTCCGCCAAGCATCTATTAGAGAACAATCTGTAGCCCATTTTCTCAATGCACTAGATGCCAGTTGTGTTCTCTTGATTCAGTGGTCCCAGTTCTGTCCAAAGAGTGTAGCCAGACTGCATTAAATTATTATTAAAGTAAAGTATTGCATTAGCTAAGTACTTATGGAATTCATCATCAACAATATTTGTTGCCTATACTGAGATAAATGCTATTTTTGTCGCATTTACCATGTTTTTATGTAGGCAACTCTCCCTTCATTGTCTCTCCCAGATCCCAGATCTGTATATTGAAATATACATTTGGCAAGGGCTACGACACCTCTATTCTTTTTCATATTTGAGGAAGATGCTATAACATGGTAGACTCTGTTCTGCATTCTGATAACATCCTTTTCCAATAAATGAGTCTCTTGAAAAAATGCCACAGTGCTTCACTGTTTGTGTTTTAGGAATACAGTGGTAGCAAAAAACCTTGATTCTTTTAGTAAGTTAGTGGTAAGAACTCTGTGGATTTAATTGCATGTAATTCTTGAGCAACTCTGAATACCATAATCAAAAGTGGTCTAATTGATATGTCCACACATGGCATAGTACATATGAATTCAGATTTTTTTCCCCTGCACAATATTTAAAATAGAAAAAGAAACAGGACTCCGTTTACTGATTTCATCTCTCCTTTTGTTCTTGACTTGTCTTGGTCTAATTTTTAGCAGTAGAACTGGTAACAGCTGGCAGCTGTTGAGGAGAGTGCAGTGTAAGCATCTACTTTATGCAGATATCATATTCACCAGTACTCTTATGGTCCTGTGGAGAGGAAGGTTTAGTCTAAGAGCGCATACAATAGATAAGTCATCACCTCTGAGATCTTCACATCATGTCTGATCACATTTTGTAGTTTTGGCTGTTTTTCTCACCAGCTATCAGTGCTTTTTTTTTTTTCCTTTTATTGATCCATGATTGTGGCGTATAGAATGCAAAAGCTATCAGGAGGCAGTTGACTGGGGTGTGGCAAATAATGATGTGGCTTTTAATATCCAGATTGTGGCTAGATTTATGTCCACACATACTGTAACTGTGATCTAATTGCAGTGCAAGCCAAGCCACTTCAATATACGGATTTTGTCAGTGTAGCTAAGATTTGTCCTGACAGTTAATGCATCCTGGGGTGTTCACATGCACTTGGTGGCATTGAAAAGACATCTGTAACCTTGGCCTTGGGCAAAGAAGCTTCAGTCAATGAGTATGTATGCTGAAATGCATGTAAATTTCTTCCATGAAAACCAGAAAAATGCTTATACACTGCTATACTACATAAACATGAATTAACAAGAAACATACATTTAAGTCTTCTCTTTGATTCCTGTTTTCAAGAAGAAAAAAAACAACAGCCCTTTATAGCTTCTACATTATCTTATCATTTACAGGCACCTTACTTGGAGATAAAGAAGCAAATGGACAGACATGACCCACTGGCTCATCCATTACTGCAATGGTAAGAAGCTTCAAGTCAAAATTCACTCAGACTGCTTTGTGAGTGCAGTCCATGCATGTGCAGTGTTTTGACTTTACTCACTAAAGAATGTTTGCCAATTAAGTTGTGGCACACACACCAGCCCTCAAAACAATCATTGCAACTTTTCAAAGGATATTATATTTGCTACAACAATTTTGGAGAATTGTTGTTGCCAAATCTGATTGAATACATTTGATTGCCTTAGGACTGATCTGAGGCACTAATAGAATGATAGTTACACAGTTGTTTCGTGTTAACAGGCGGAGCCCACTAATTGGGCTCTGTTGGCATAGCAGACAAAGCCCAATGACATAACATGCCGTATCACAGGACATGAAAAAGAGCAAGTCTGGAATCTGTGATAATTCTGTCTAGCTTGGAGCTTGCTGCTACATTGTCTCAGTTGGGATTTGAACCTCTGTTGCTGGTGTGGCCAACCTTGCACCCACCTTGCCAACCAACATAACCAGAAAATAATTTGTAAATTAAACTCATAGCACCTTTATTGCGGTGTTGTCCTGCAGTGGCAGTACGGTTTATTGAAAACTGTAGGACTACCTGACAGAATGACTTATACCAGCTTCTGATCCCAGGCAAATACTTAGAATCAGCTGTGTTCTTACTTGGCACTGTGTGCACCCATTAGTGCTCCCCATCAGTGTAATTAGTTCCACTTTGTACCTGATGAAAATTGTTCAGTTCCTGCTCCTTGGAGTCTACGGACTGAGTCAGTTTTAAGGCCACTGGGAAGTAGGTTACCTTAAAATCACTTAAAATCAGACAGATTTGCATATAAAAATAGCATATTAACTGTGGGAAAATTACCCTTCCCCTCATTGTGTATTTTAGAAAAACACACAACCTATTGCTGGGTTGGAAATAAAATGCATTCCCCTCCATATTTTTGAGCCATGAACCATACTTACTAAATGACAGGTTAGGATAGAGTAGATGATACTCCTCTTATTCTGTATTAACAAATCAAATCTTTCGTTTTGTGTGATGTCACCTCAAAAGCAAAAAGTGTAAAAGCAGAAAATTTCCTCGTCTTTTTTCTTTTTTTTTTATTCATTGCCCTTGAATGCGTGAAAACATTGAGACAAAGGATCATACATTAATTTTGAGTGTGAGTGAAATAATCTTCTGTATCAATCAGTCCTAACATGTACCCTTTTTATTCCTGTCATCAGTGTGCTGTAATTATTTTGTCTCACGATGAAGAGAATCATTGCCACTTTTGTAATGCAGTGATGGCATCATTACACAGAAAAAGTAATGCATTACTTTATTTATTTACTCCCTGTGGAAAGTAGTTTGTTGCATTACTTGTTACATCACTATTGCATGACTTCACAAGATCGCCTGAGATGGATTGTCGCATAACTGCCAGTTGACAATATAACATTAAACTTTACATATGCCCACTATCAGATCTGTCATATTCATATTCATATTTGTTGTGTTTTCACACAACAAATGGGAAGTATGTATGGGTGAACTGTCAGTTTAAGCCATAAGGAATATGACTGCACCTTTCATGATACAGGTTAAAAGTAACCCCTTTTTCTTGCCTTCCCAGGGTAATATCCAGTAACAGGTCACACATTGTCAAACTCCCAGTTACCAGAGTAAGTGGTGTTCTTTCCAAGTTATAGTAAAAATACAAACAGATCAGATGAGATTGATTCAAAGTTTTAAAATGATCCAACTACTCTGCTCTACTCTTTTTAACAGTTTTGCACATATGGCACTTAGTTATAAACGTTTGTCAGAAAAAGCAGATGGTTGGATAATTAATGTATGCATTAATGCATTAATGTAATGCATGTATTTGGTAAGAAATATGCTTTTGCATGCAGTATAATACTTTGTATCTGTATCAGTTTGCACAGCAAAAGAATAGAGCATTAAGATGAATGAAGTCATGTCAAATTGCTGATAAATGCTGAAGCTCCTTATGTATATTTATTGAATATGAATGGCTTATGTCCAATACCCACCTGGCTTATGTCCAGTCACCACCAGGCTTATAGAAATTTTTTGTTATGGTATTTTGATCTTAAGCCAGTGTTTTCATACATACCAACTCATGTTCTTTCCTAATCCTTGCTTAATCACAGTTTTCTGAATAAAATGGCTCTCTCAGTTGTTAGCTGCAGAGGAAAGTTAAGTGTATGATGGAATGAAATAAAATCAACTTCCTGTCATCTATTCCGGATTAACAGCAACTGAAGTTCATGCACACACCACACCAGTTCCTCCTGCTTAGCAGTCCACCTGCCAAAGAATCCAACTTCCGTGCCGCCAAAAACCTGTTTGGGAGCACTTTTGCTTTCCAGTAAGTTCATCATCAAACCTCACGCATGGCATATGCATCCTGTAAAAGTGACAACATTTTGAACAAGAATTGAAAGTTATTGAATTTTTGTACTCTTGTATCTCAACAGAAAGTTACTGAGGTTTACTCAGGGAAATGCCACCATTCCAGAAATTAGATAATCTGATGAGATGTTCACTCATATAATATTCATAATAATGTTATGAAGCATCAGCATTACAAAAGCTGTTAGCAAGCAGTGCTGCTAAATAAGAAAATATCCCATCTTACCTTGGAGTTTCCTTGCCTGAAATGATTTTCGCAACATCTTTAACTATGTGTTCACACTGCTAGCAACTTGGTTGATTTTTGCGCTAGTGTTCTCTGTGCTAAACTTTCTCGTAAACAAAAATGATGACCAAACATATTTGGCAAAGACCTTTTTTTCTGTGACTAAGACAAGATGATGATGAGACAGCACTGACGATTAAACAATAACTGTAACAATACCAACATGCAGTTTTGTTGATTAAAAAAGACCAGACCACAGAGTAAAAATCTCTCTTTAATTTCATTGATAAAAACACGAGACAGAATATTATAGACTTATTTTTTTCTAAATCACGATCCTGTTCATTGGATGGCATGTGCAGCAGTTGTGTTCCCTGTGCTGTGTGCACCTGAGTGTACAGGGAGAAAGCAGTGACAACAGGGCTAACTTTGGACAACTGTACTAAAATACTCACGTTTCAGTGACTAAGACTAAACCAAAATACTTATGATTTTCTTTGAATAAGACTAAAATGCCCAGCTTTTAGTTGACTAAAACTCGATGAGAAAAAACAGGATCCGATTGTCTAAGTACGATAAAAACTAGAAGGAACATTTGATACAAATTAAAAAAATAAATAAATAAATAAAAAAATAGCTGACGAAACTGACATGATTTTGCACTTTCCAGATGCATGGTTTTGTGATTGTATTGTGAATATATAAGTAAATCCTTGAGACAAATTTGTTTATGAGTGTAAATTTGTTGGAAAAAATGTTTAGTTATAGGAACCTTTATGAGCAGTAATCAAGTATCAATGTATCTCCTCAGTGGTTCCCACATAGAAAACTGGCACTCCATTTTGAGGAATGGACTGGTCGTGGCCTCTAATACCAGACTTCAGGTAATAACTTGTTCTGATATAGCCACACCAATGACATGACATAACTGATAAAAATCACACCAAAATTATTTTAATAATACGGGTGCATGTTTAGAACAGAAGACATTTAAAATGTGTGCTGTATAGTAGTTTAGTTTAGTTTAGGAGCTGTATGTAGGCCCCATCCTAAAGCACAAATACCTTTTGAATGGTTCCAAAAATATGTGGAAAACATGTAATCACCTCTTTAGCTGGGAAACAGCTGGATATTACAGTCTTTCACTTCTTTTGCTAGTTGCCTTAAACATGAGAGAATCATGCAAATTCTTAGCATACTCAAGAGTATGCTAAGAATTTCTGTCTAATTTTGGTCATCTGTGGCATGTCACCATTTGAAAAGCTGTGTGCTAAAGATATTTTTGAGCATTTCGCTAATCTCCGCCAGTTTAAATAATTTAAAAAAGAATTTAATTTAAAGAATTCAGTATATGGGAAGACCTTCACCAAAAACACTCTATACACCATAATCTGTTACATCAGAAGTGATCTGAAAAGGTAATCTATTATCAGAAGAGTACTTAATCCACAATTTTCATTGTGATTTTTTTAAACAAAAAATTGTTTCACAAATTATCTCAAATCACAAATACTCACCGTCAATGTTTAATTCAGTTAATGCCACATAATATTTCATTAGTGACATAGGCTGATCCTTCTATTCACTTAAATTTAGTGAACAACCTTTATTTAAAAAAGATCTACTTTTAAATCTATATATATATATATATATAAAGCTGGAATATATATATTCCAGCTTTGATTTCAGTCCAGCTATATGTAAGATATTTATCGTCTCAAATTTTGACACTGAAAGTATTTAAAAGCTAACCATGAGTTTATTGTGTTCTGAGGCTGTAAAAGGTTTACTTTGGTAATTTTTGCTAATATTCAAGTCAGTCTGTACTTTGAGTTTCAAACAGCTTACTCTTCATTTGCAAACTTTATCTTATATTTATCTTATCTTATTTATATGCCTAAAATAAAGATTTTTAAATAAATTCAAGATTTTATCCATAATTCTGTCTTGAAATGTGTAACTAAGTTTGTACAATCAGATTAATTAATGTTGTTTGGCTTTCTGTTGTACAGCTCCACGGCGCCATCTATGGCAATGGAATCTATCTCAGCCCCATGTCTAGCATATCCTTTGGCTACTCAGGTAATCACCCACACTGGTAGCACACAGGAGGAGATTTAACATAGTCTACAACCTTGGCTCTAAGTACATTACATGTAGTTGAGTTGATCATTGAATTAAATATCTGCATAACTAACTGCTACCTTCTATTACATGATAGAAGATGATATAGTATATGGATGAACCATTTGTTAGTCATCTGTGATTTCTTGCTGAACAGGGATGAACAAAAAGCAACAGAAAGTTACTTCAAAGGACGAAATGGCAGCAAGCAGCAAGACCAGTGTACATTTACAGGTGACTGATACCTTGGAAAACCTTGGATGATCACTGCTTTAAGGGTCAAAACTACAGAAAGTAAAGACAACTTAAAGAGACTCTTGCGTTTTGTGTATTTTCTCATTACAGTCACAAAAGAAAGGAGAACAGCCTCAGTTCTTGCAAAGTCGGAATCTGAAGTGCATAGCCTTATGTGAAGGTAAGAGATGCTTGACAGCCACAACACATTAACACACTGAACCATAGGATGGCCTAAAAGTCAGGCAGAGGTGGTTTAACTCCCTCCCCACCGTGTTACCCACTTGAAACCTGGATTGAACCCAGATTTCTTGTTTTGAAATCCTTGTGAAAGGCGTCTGAACACAGTGTAACCCAGGCCAATTGGCTTGATTTCTTGCAAAAACATGGGGGAAAAATGACCTGAAAATTTGCAAGAAATTAGTAAAAGTTCACAGGAAAATGACCTTGAAATTAGCTAAATTAAAAAAGAAAGAACTAGGAAAAGAAAAACTAGGGAAAAATGTCCAGAAAACTATGGGCCCTATCTTGTGCCACCCGCTACCCGCTGCCACTACCCGCTACCCGCAAATTGCGGATTTAGGAACTTCCGCTATCCCTAAACGGTATCTTGCGCCCACGCTACCCGCTATCCGTTATGCCGACTCCGTTATTTGCGCTTGGAGGTGTGTCCGTGGGCGTGTTTCATGCGCTATCCCTAAAATTGCTATCTTGCGCACACACTTTAGGGAAAGCTAAGATAGCGGGTGGTCCTGACCACCCGCTATCCGCTATCTCTAAAGTTTGGGCTGTTAGAGAGCGCGCCCAGGCGGCTTCAATGCGCGCCCCGACGGAGCCTCGCCACGCACACAGTCGGACTGATACCGGGACGCCGCCGGAATGGACTGAGTATATTTCTCATAGAGACTGTTTAGAGGAAAGACTGTTTTAATTGGACACTTACGCCAGCACGTCTTATTGTTTTATCATAAGCCAGCAGCTGTGCTATATTTTTATTTTTAATATTTTATTTGCCCAATCTACCTTGTCAATAAATTAGTTTACACATAGTTCCACCTCTGCCTCTTGTGTGTGTGTGGTGTAACCCGGGGATTTTACTCAATCAGTACAACCTTGTGACACGTCCACTTGGACACATGTGGTTCCACCTCCCGAATTAACTCGCCTATAATATAATATATAATATGTACAGTACAGGCCAAAAGTTTGGACACACCTTCTCATTCAATACGTTTTCTTTATTTTCATGACTATTTACATTGTAGATTCTCACTGAAGGCATCAAAACTATGAATGAACACGTGGAGTTATGTACTTAACAAAAAAAGGTGAAATAACTGAAAACATGTTTTATATTCTAGTTTCTTCAAAATAGCCACCCTTTGCTCTGATTACTGCTTTGCACACTCTTGGCATTCTCTCGATGAGCTTCAAGAGGTAGTCACCTGAAATGGTTTTCACTTCACAGGTGTGCCTTATCAGGGTTAATTAGTGGAATTTCTAGCTTTATCAATGGGGTTGGGACCATCAGTTGTTTTGTGCAGAAGTCAGGTTACTACACAGCCGACAGCCCTATTGGACAACTGTTAAAATTCATATTATGGAAGAACCAATCAGCTAACTAAAGAAAAATGAGTGGCCATCATTACTTTAAGAAATGAAGGTCAGTCAGTCCGGAAAATTGCAAAAACTTTAAATGTGTCCCCAAGTGGAGTCGCAAAAACCATCAAGCGCTACAACGAAACTGGCACACATGAGGACCGACCCAGGAAAGGAAGACCAAGAGTCACCTCTGCTTCTGAGGACAAGTTCATCCGAGTCACCAGCCTCAGAAATCGCAAGTTAACAGCAGCTCAGATCAGAGACCAGATAAATGCCACACAGAGTTCTAGCAGCAGACCCATCTCTAGAACAACTGTTAAGAGGAGACTGCGCCAATCAGGCCTTCATGGTCAAATAGCTGCTAGGAAACCACTGCTAAGGAGAGGCAACAAGCAGAAGAGATTTGTTTGGGCCAAGAAACACAAGGAATGGACATTAGACCAGTGGAAATCCGTGCTTTGGTCTGATGAGTCCAAATTTGAGATCTTTGGTTCCAACCGCCGTGTCTTTGTGAGACGCAGAAAAGGTGAACGGATGGATTCTACACGCCTGGTTCCCACTGTGAAGCATGGAGGAGGAGGTGTGATGGTGTGGGGGTGTTTTGCTGGTGACACTGTTGGGGATTTATTCAAAATTGAAGGCACACTGAACCAGCATGGCTACCACAGCATCCTGCAGCAACATCCTGCAGCGACATGCCATCCCATCCGGTTTGTGTTTAGTTGGACGATCATTTATTTTTCAACAGGACAATGACCCCAAACACACCTCCAGGCTGTGTAAGGGCTATTTGACCAAGAAGGAGAGTGATGGAGTGCTGCGGCAGATGACCTGGCCTCCACAGTCACCGGACCTGAACCCAATCGAGATGGTTTGGGGTGAGCTGGACCGCAGAGTGAAGGCAAAGGGGCCAACAAGTGCTAAACACCTCTGGGAACTCCTTCAAGACTGTTGGAAAACCATTTCAGGTGACTGCCTCTTGAAGCTCATCGAGAGAATGCCAAGAGTGTGCAAAGCAGTAATCAGAGCAAAGGGTGGCTATTTTGAAGAAACTAGAATATAAAACATGTTTTCAGTTATTTCACCTTCACATAACTCCACGTGTTCATTCATAGTTTTGATTCCTTCAGTTAGAATCTACAATGAAAATAGTCATGAAAATAAAGAAAATGCATTGAATGAGGAGGTGTGTCCAAACTTTTGGCCTGTACTGTATATATATAAAGCCAACTTGCTTTAGCCTCAGTAGAACCCCTGAGAAAATCTACCTCCCTCTCTCCATCGCAGGTTTAGGATTTAGGATTTAGGATAGTGCATCCTGCCCTTAAAGGCAATGGCACCTGGCACACTGATTGGTTTAACTGGCGTAACGCCCAAAACACGCCTATGCATAATATAGCGGGTAGTGCAGGTGTTTTGCGGATAGCGGGAGTTGCACAAGATAGCAACTTTTACGGGGGAACGCCTCTTGCGCAACCCTAAATCCGCAAATAACGGGTTTAGGGAGTCTGGCGCAAGATAGGGCCCTATGTTTATTATGATTCTATAAATAAAATTATTTATATTATATTATAGGAAAATATTCTCTTTTGTCATTGGCTAATTTTCAGGGCTTTTTTTTTTTTTGTTTGATTGCTTAATTTTAGATCATGTCCCTTTTCTGTGCTAGTTTTTGGGTCATCTTCTTGTCACTTTTAACTCACTTCTTGCTCATTTTTGGGTCATTTCTTGTTGCTCATTGCCTTTCTCCCCTATTTTTGAAAGAAATCAAATGAGTTTGCTCAGGTTTCCAGGGTTAATGTGTCCTTGAGCAAGAAATTACGATTGTAGGTGAGGAAAGCCTTTTGTCATTTGGTTGGAATACACAAGGCATGGATGTAGCTGCTGCAGCAGAACGCCTCCATTATAATCAAGTGAAGCTCACTCAGAATTACATCAAATTGTAGAAGTTGTAGAAAGAGGATGTGTCTGAAAAGATACATGACTTTGAATACCAGAGACAGCAGCAATGAAAAAGATATTATAATCAAGAAAGAAAAGACAAGCACTCCTTGTTTTTGTCACATTTTTCACAATAGAACTCTTAGCAGGTGGCAGCTGCTGAGGGCAGCACATTGCAGGCGTAGCTTTATCCTCAAACCACAGGCTGTTCCTCAGCTCTGATTGTCCCAGCAGCAAGGGAAATCTGGTCTGGAGAACACAGCCAACACTTGTGGGAGTGCATGGCCTCTGAGCACCTCACACACTATGGCTAAATAACTTTCATATGAAGAAACAGATTTTTCACTCTGGTATGTCTCCAGCTTTGAGCAACGCACTCACATTAGAAGACAAAACACTAACTTTTTTCACATGGAAAACGGTGGCCGTGACATTTTCCAGATCGTGGAAAAATTTATCTCCACACACAGCTGACATATGATCCCAATGCAACCAAGCACCTTAATACACCTAAGTTAATGCAAGCTGGTGTGACTGTATGATCAGACAGGCTGAATCAGTCAAAGATGCCACAAGAGAATTAAGACATGGCTTTTCAAAGGCCTCAGATATAACAGGTGCAATTTCCTTTAGTGTGTTCGCTACCACTCATGATAAATAATCTTTAGCGGGTCTTTTGTATAAATTTCCATTCCCTCCTGCTAAATTGTGGGAGTGCTGGTTTGTAATCATTTCATCCAGACAAAACATCCAGTACGGTGCTTTGGTAAATAAGGTCGGACACAGCTTTTCTATTTTGTGCATAAGAAAACACTGCAAATTCTTGATAAATTAGCGCCCTAATTTCCTGGCAACACGCTAATGTAGCATGCAGGAGTTCCACTTAGTAAAGGCTTTCTATTAATTTTTAGTCCACTTGAGTGCCTGGACCAGATTTTTTGTGCCACTGTCACTTGGGAGTTTATTTTCTTTATTGAAGCTACAGACTCAAACATGTGCCGACTACTCACAGTCTTTTCCAAGCCATGGACAACAGTAGTTTACAAAGAAATCAATACTCCGCTCAAACATTGAGTGAAGCTTGGCCTGAATCCTTACCATCTCCTAGTCCATTTAGACTTTTGTCCTACCTGTGGTATGGGTCAAGAGAAATTACTTTTCCTACAGTGAGCAATTATTATTATACTTATTATAGTTAGTAGCATTAACAGCTCAGAAGGGACACCAAAGCCACATCTTTGCTTCCAGGTACTGATATGTTATGCCAAGTGAGAAGTTTCCAAGTCACTGAGCCAAGGATGAACAAGTTTTTGATGGGGCTGCCACCCACACAAAATGAGATTAAATTACATTACATTAAATAAAGATAAAATTTTAAGTCCTGTGGGCAAATTAGGGGGTTTAACAATGGGATACAGCAAAGAAAATAGAATAGAGGAAATGAGGGTTATAGTAACACTCTCACATAATAATTGCAGCATTCTGACTTGTACATGAAGTGAAGTAAAATAGCTACTTATGAGTTTGTCATTCTCTTATAGTGATCACTTCCCCTGACCTGCACAAACATGGAGATATCTGGGTTGTGCCCAACACAGACCATGTCTGCACAAGGTTTTTCTTTGTGTAAGTTGATTATGTCATTTATTTTCTTTTTAATATTATCTTGGCAATTGTGTGATAATGTGGGACAGAGGGTTCTTACATTACATCTGGTGTTCTAAAACAAAACTGAACTTTGGTAGTGTTGGGATGTATAGTTCCCTGGGTATGATATGAATTTGAAGTGAAGTATCCTCTTTAGTTGCTCTGCATTCACTCCCATAGCAAAACAGCTCCCAAAATAACACTTTAAATGTATAAATGTTTGTGAATCTATGTATCTGATTATGCCAATATAAAAAGAACAAGTCCTGGTACCCATTTTTTGAGGAAAATTAAATGTCTCTTTTCTTCTTATGGTCCTATTTGAATGAGAAAGTAGATCAGGCAGGTGGTGTTTGCAGATAGCTTTTGCGCAGTAACCGTGCACCAGGAAGAAAGAACCTGATAGTACGTTCACAAATAATTTCAATTACACCAGAAATGGGCACCACAACTGGTCTTTTATTTTGGCATAATCTGCTTTGTTGGCATGTGCTTATTTGCTAAAATTTGTAAGCAGTTTTGCTACTCTATGGAAGTGAATGTTAAAATAATCCAGCATTGTGGATTATCAGCCCAGGGGAGCAGCTAATTTCACCACCATGTGGATTCATATAACACCCAGGTAATAAAGCAATCCAACACTAGCAAAGTTAAAATGTTCTTTAAAAGTCTCCTCTGTTTAACTATTCAGATGTTCTCTATTCTAAATTAAGAAATAAAGATGTATTAAAGATGAAATATGTAATTCATGCATAGGCATTTAGTTTAAATATTTTTTGCTTTTCCATGATTAGCTATGAAGATGGGCAGGTGGGAGACACAAGTATCAATACTCAAGACCCTGGCATCCATCGAGAAATCCTCAGAGTTATCGGCAACCAGACGGCCACAGGATGAGCCAACATGCACACAATACTGCTGCTTCCACTACTTCACCATCAACCTCCATAGAAAGCTGGATCCGTGGGCCAAGGTGGGCTCCAGTCAGAATACACAGAGTTTTCACCAAAGGATGAAAATCCACAAAGTACAACATTGATGCTTAAAAAACCTTGATAAACCAGATCTGAAACTAAAAAACAAATCAAACTCTGTAGAAAGAAACATTTTCTAGGTTTATATGTACCGTGGAAAAATTCCATTTTTCTGAAGACAATGACATGCCTCAGTGTAACTGTAGGCCAACTCTACTTTTCTAGAGAACATTTGAAACGAGAAAAACAAAATATTTTGAGACTTTTGCTGGTAGTTAAGGGGCCTTTTCAGGAAATAAAAGTTATTTGTGTTTTGAAAAGGTACCATCTGTTCTTGTTTACTAAGAGTTGTACCTTTTTAAAGTACAATGTATTTTCTGTATACTGGAGCCGTTGATATGCACTTTATTTTTTGAATGTAATATATTTGTTCCAACTGGTCATAACCTGAAAAGAGCTTTTTTCCACTCTGATAAAAAAAAAATGTTTTATGTATTTTCAACAGTAGTAAATAATATTGAGTGACATCGAAATAATAAGTGGGGTTGGAATTTTGATTTAAGACATGTGACTGGCAAAACAGAAAAGATAATCAGTACATTTTACATGGTGTAAGACATATTGTAAAATATATAGCAGATATGCGATGGGAGGTGCCTGCAGGATTCCCAAGGACCTCTGCTCAAAACTGGGGACTACAGTCTGCCGGCTCAGCATTACCAACTAGTTTGTTTTGAAATAAAGATCTATAGTCAATGAAGAGGTATTGTTGTGTGCAGCCTTACATTTTACATTGAACTTTCTATTTTGAAAACTGGATGACTGTAAGGTTTGTTCTCTGTCCTAAAAAAGAAAACAAAAAAAAAACAAACAAACAGACAAAAAAAACAAAACAAAAAAACATACATTTTGAAATGGTTCTTTTGAATCTGGGTATAGTTTTTCTATATCAGTTGGTGTTTGCTGCTGCTTTTTATATTATATCTTGCTTGGCGAGTATTTGATCATTTGAGTAAAAACATATATCTTACAAAAAATGTTAGTAAAAAAAAAAAAACTATTCAAGGAAACATGTAGCATATTAACCCTTTGAAACCTCTGCAAATCCACTTGAGTTCCTGCAAAAACATGGGTAAAAAGGTGATGAGGAAATTAAAAAAGATATGGCCTGAAAATGAACAAGAAATTAGTTTACAAGAAAATGATAAGCAAATTACCAAAAAATTACTAAACAAGAAATCTGATAACTAATACAGCATCACTGATCTGATGTTTATATTATATATTTATATCATTTATATTATATATTTATCATTTATTAAGTAACATTTTAATAGTTTTCTGGTATCTTTCTGCTAATTTTCTTGTCATTTTTTCTTTCTTTCTTTCTTTCTTTGTTGTAATGTTCCTTTATTTTTTCTCATTTGCTCAACACCTTTTCCATCAAGTGAATTTGTTCAGGACTCAAAGGGTGAAGTACTGATAAAAGAGTCAAGTTGGTAGAGGCCAAATTCCATTTTCCCACAATAATGCAGTTACTGATTTTCCAACCACACACTTCAAATTGACTTTATAACATTCTATTGCAAAAGACTGACTACCATGTCCAGATACAGTCTTTATTCATTAGGACTTTTATTTCGTTTTATTTGTACTTTCAGTCACCGCCCACCAGTTCACATTGCATCTTACAAGAATAGCATGGCATGTCATCAAACCGGCACATCTCATCCTTGTGAATTACCAAACCTCAAAATGTGTATTTCTTTTCAAATGATGTATGTTCTTTCTTCACTCATATCATTCACAGTCACACAGTATGTGATAATAATGTTAAATCACTCACAATATGCATAGATACATTTGCCAGTTAAGTACTTGCGTCTCTACTGCTACACAGCTATCAAGGGAATGAAAAGTTGTTCAAATCTGTATTAGAGTGTGGATTGGTCAGTATATTTTTGTCTGAACCCGACCCGAGCCCGAGAGCGTTGTAACCAAGTCCGACCTGAACCTGACACATTTTTTTTGTGTCTGAATCTGACCTGAGCCACAGATTTTGCCTGTCCTCCATCACAAGTTTACATTTACCACCTAAAACAACCTATGTGTTGCCTTCAGCGTCGTTACATAAACTCCTGAACATAATGTCTAAATTTTTGTCTGAACATCAGATCCTGATGGGCTTGAGTCAGGTTGCCACACTCTAATCTGTATCCATGTTTTGTTTACGAGTATTCAGTAACATGACAAAGTCTTTGCCATAAATTGAGCTTACTTTTATTGACTCCATCTTAAAGAGAGTAAAATATCTAGCAATGCAATTGATTATGAGGGAACTAAATAAACAGCAGTGGTCTTCCACAGGTGAAGTTAACAAATCAACAAATCAACTGACTGGAGGTGAGCTCTCTCTATAGTCAGTAGTACATCTTATTTGATTCACTTGTTATTAAGTGTTGCTTTAATCTGGATGTCTTTGTAATCTGCACAGGTCTAGTGAGAAGTATTATGCTATTTAGCATTTGGTGCCTTATAGAAATGGGAAAATAGTAACTACTGTGTGTGACAATACATATTGTACATAATGTAAATATTGCCAAAACAACAAGGAGGCCAAATATTTTCCATAACACATTTTTACAGCTATTTCCTTATTTTGCCAATGAACCACATTTTTTTTTTTTTTTTTTGGCTTTTTATAAGCTACAAAAATAGTAGCTTACAGTATGTACTTCTTTATGTTCATTAAATTCAAACTTGCTCAGAAACCGCTGCTTCTTTATTGAAAGTTTCTAAATGTTAACTTGTACATACGCAGCCAAGAGGACTGGTCCAACCGGCATTTCAGTCATGCTCATGAAGAAATAGTTTCCCAGGCAAACACATAACAAACAGGGAATGCGTTTGACAGTTTCTGCCAAACATGTCTCATCAAATGTCTTACAAAACTGCTTGATTCCGATCCATGTTTAGTCAAAACTGGATTTGGTTGCTGTGCTAACTGTTGTCGTAACTAGGTAACTAACAGGTGATCTGACTTGCCTTATCATGTTTTCTTGTGTATCAACAAGACTTTATCATGTTCTGGACCCCCAAGTTGACTTTCACTTAGCCGCCGACCCCCATTCGAAGTCATTTTGATGCATACAGCCAAGAAATACAACATTAAACAAAGAAATCATTGAACCAGCATCACTGATCTGATGTTTAAATATATTTATTAACAATTATATTGGGATTTGGGAAAATGATTAAACAAACCCACCATTCAGTTTGTATTATGGTTTATTGGTCACAATTTCAGTTTTGGTTTGTTATGTTTTGTACATTAGGGAGAAAAAAAACACTGCCATTTCCAGTGTTATCTGAATTTGTCTTATATGCAAAGTTCTCATTCAGAGATTTGGGATAAAAATATGAAATCAACAAATATTCTTTCAAGGGAAAAAATCTACTTAGACCATTTAAAACAAACATACAAATACTTTGAGTATATTCATTAATTCATTAGTTAAGTGTATGGTTGTACGTATAGACAGATAGATAGATAGACATAGATAGACAGACAGATAGATTCATATTTTTTTTTTTAAAATTAGCTAACTTTCTGTTCAGTATTTGATGTTTTTTTTCTTTTTGCTCCTTTTCTTATGGCCTCCTTCCACGTGTTTTTGCACAAATTCAAGTCAATTTGAATGGCTCAAAGGGTTAAACCATTTAGATATCAAACTTGAACACTGACAAACTGTCATGAGCTTAAACCACAAAGAAATATTTTCTGCATGGTAACGATTTCTAGTAGCTGAAGCTTTAATGTGATGGTCCCTGTAATGTTTCCTAATGTCTACTCCTGTGTTGATGCACTCTTAATGAAAACTGTGTAGACAGTGTAAATTATTTCTATGTGGTACCCAGATATGGAATGGCAACATGTGTAATCCTAATCACACTGATACCCACAGACACAGTGTCAGATTCTCTAATTTCACACCTAAGTGGCACTTAATTTCTGTTGTGCTGCAATTACTAAACTCTAACTGCATGTGTGCAGATTACACCTCAGTTAGACGATGTCTGTGAAAACACCTCTAAACATCTTTCAGATGAGTTACTCAATTCCTTTCAGTTTCAGTTCATCTCGAACACGTTTGAGATAATCAGGATCGGGGTACCCGTAGCTGCAAACAAACAGATACGTAGTTTATTTTTACATTTCTTGATATCAAGAGGGGCAACTTTAATAATCATTTTGGTAATCAGTACAATTCAACTGTTAAAACAATCATTTAGTGCATCTAAATAACATGTACTATTTGTTAACATGTGTTTTGTAATAACATTCCTTCACAAATGATTCATAAGGTAGTGATGAATATTTAATACTATCATTCCTACACTTACAAATACTTCTAAACTATTTAAAAATATGTACAAATATGATCAGATGCTGCAAATACATGCAAAATAACAATGGTTATTAAATGACTTTAATATATGTTAATAATTTGCTTATACATTATATAATTTAAAAACGCATAGATGAAACTTGGAGAAAATTTGGAGAAAATTTTTAGTTACTTTAAATTAGTTTTAATTTTAGTAACTTACATGTAACTAAAATTGGGGTAAATTTTCACAGTTAAGAAGATACATTTAGGAGCATACTTGTAACAAGTTTACAAACATAAGTGTAGGAATCAAAGTCTAGTAGATATCTGTTCATACTTTCATACTTATGTTATTTGGTAACCCTCTGAAACCCAGGAGCCCATGGGCTGGATTTTTTTGGACTTTTTTTCATCATCTCAACAAAATTCTCTTTCTTTTTTCTGAAAATTTGCTGAAAATCTCTTGTATTTTTTTTTTAAACAATTGTTTAGTGTAATTTGTGGTAATCATAGTAATATTTTGTAATTTAATTTAAATATATATTTATAATAATTATAGTTTTCTTGTATTGATATAATTTTGTTATTTATATGTTTACTTTGTAAGTTGGTTATTTAGTTATTTAGTTATTTTCTTTTGCAAATTTTCAGGTAATATTTTGTTTGTTTTTTGTGTTTTTCTGGAAATGAAATCAAATTACGGCAAGAAAAAAAAAAAAGTACTTACTAAGTTGGGCCTCCGTGTGTTGAGGTTTTGTGGTGAATATCATTCCATGTGACCAGATTGTTCCTGCCACTTGTAGAAGACCGTCCAACAGTAAAGATGAGTCGTTGGTTGAAGGCCCGCTTCAGCAGCTCCAGAACCTTCCTTCCCTCTGGGGAGTCTGGGAGATAAGCTGTACGTGATGCTCCTTCATATCTCTGACCTGGATTAGGGTGTTCCTCCTACAAGTGAAGAGTATAGAAAAAATGTGAATGAATACAGACTCTGCTTGGTAATTTCATGTCCTGAAGATTTCCAGTTTTATGATGAGGGCCATGCATCCACAGAACCTGAATGGAGTAAGTCATCTGTTTGCCATGGTTTGCCACAGAGCTGGGGGACATTTTCAGGTTCCTATGTGCTATACAGAGCTGGGGAACATACAGTAGCAATGACTCCCTAACACTATGCTTCTCTTGCAAGCTCCTCTAGTCCACATCTGTAAACAAGCAAACCTAGCTGCTAAGTATCATCAAGTATCAACAATAATCATCTGGTAATCAAACATGCCTTACTCCTTACATCCTTCAAACAGTTGCAATTAATATGTTAACTGTGCTCAAATAATAACTTTTTATATCGCACAGAATTTCAGTTGCAGTATTCAGCAGAGATACAAGAAAAATATGAAAATAATAGGCTTATATGTAACTAGAAAAAGAAACAATTTGTAAACTTCCATGGCACCGTTTGCATGTTTTGTCATGCATATTTTATTATTATCCCCTGAACATCCGCCTCAAATGCAAGATCCTTCCACACACGACTCTTGCTGTGTTTCTTTTGGACAAACCAAGGTGGAGCTGCACCTCCATCTTTCACATGTGTTTGTCTCTTCCTCAGCGCACACTTGAACAAGCATAAAACAAATGTATACTGTCCCCATTGGTTCTGGAAGAATATGTTATGGCCCGCTACAGGCTAAATTTAAATAAATACTAATTCTAAATAAATACATCTGGTAACTACAGTGTCATAGAAAAACAGGTACTGTCACATTTTTGGACTGTTGACATGGACTTGGTAGGAGTTTATCAAGCCTAAGCTAAGTCTTGGGTCCCAGTAAGCCCACAGCTGAGGTTAGAAAAAGTGTGAAAGGGGCTTCTGTTGCTTGTCAAAACATGTTGTGCTAACCTGGATTCTAACCTCGATTTATACTGTAGACCTTACCCTTGATTTTTTGGGGATATCTCCTTAAATCAGATGTAACCCTGCTCTGGAGTAGGTTGATTTTCAGTTGTAAATCCTTTACCCAGGGCTAGCTGGTAGACCTAGGCTTACAGATATGAATCAAGACTGACCAAAGCCTTGGGCTGCAGTTGGCCCAGGCCTAGTTAGGCTATGGCTACAGAATAAAATGTATGTTAATATACAGGGTATACTGTGTAGACATTTGTGGTCCCTTTACAACTTTTGTGTCCAACTTCAATTGTCAATTCTCAGTGTTCCCAACATTCACTCTTAGCATATGTCTGTATTGTGCAACATCCCTAGCAAAAGATGCTAAATGAGCAACAACTGCAATGGTGAAATGCTGCATTTAAAAACATATTCAGAGCAAACATTCTCTCTGTTCTTACCGTTTGAATGCCATCTGGAATGTAGTACTGAATGACTATTGTTCCGTATTTTTCATATCCAGGCAAAGATGTCTTGTGTTTGGTGACATCCATTGTCCCTCCGTCAGGTTGTGTTCCCGTCAGAGTGCCATATAGCTCTCCACATGTAG
Organism: Myripristis murdjan; assembly: GCF_902150065.1. Lineage (NCBI taxonomy): Eukaryota > Metazoa > Chordata > Actinopteri > Holocentriformes > Holocentridae > Myripristis > Myripristis murdjan. The sequence goes on from NC_043988.1 coordinate 3,625,100, forward strand.
GGCAAACAGGTTTGTACATAAAAGCCATTTTCAAGCAGTCCTTGCAAAATGAGTGCTTGCATGGCAAAGTCTCCTTCTCTGTTGCTGTGATGGTATCCATACAAATTGCACATGATTCTTCTTCAGTTTGTTTGCTGTGCACAGGCGAAGCAGAAGAGACTCTTCTGCGTGCAGTGTGTGTTGAATTGGTACGCCTTGGACTGCTCGAATTTGAGGTATTGCTCCGGAGGAACTCTTCCAAAGCATGCATTTGTACAAAAGGTCCGGTCACTTTTGCTTTGTTTTTGTTATGATTGGGTTCAATAACAAGTTCTGGAAATTTGCTCTGCAAGAAACTGAAGTCATTGGAATCTACTGTGAGGGACTTCATCTGCAGGTCTGAGGCAGTTCTTTGGTAAAGCGTGATGAATCTCTCTCTGGCAAGTTGAGTGTGAACTGGTTTGGTGTTGGAATGGCATGGTTTGAATGACACTCTTGTTTTGCCACCTGGGTTGCTGTGTGGTGTCTCAATTAAGACATTTTTTCCTTGAATTCTGTCAAGTTCTTCTGAATGTTTTCTCTTAATGTAGGCCATAACAACTCCAGCTACCTCCACTGGTTTGGCGTGAGTTGAAGTGTGTTCACCCTGGTGACGTGTGCTCCCACACTTAGCACCAGTGGAACCATCCTTTAGAGTTGTCAGTTTATTGAAAACATCATTAATTTCCTCATACGATCCTTTTATGTGGTAACAGGATCCTGTTTTCTTAACATGATAATCTTTGAGGATCTCCCTTAAGCTCCTAGTGTCTTTGTAATCAGCCTCATCAACAGTGATGGAGATGTCTGTAATAAACTACAACAAAACAAAACAAAAAAAGATGATTCAGGTTAGCTGCCTGGTATGACTTCATGTAAGTGCAGTATGTTACATGTCTTCTACCTATACATTTACCAATCTCGATAAACATTTTCCTCTATCACCATGGTTAATGCTAAGGATGCACACATTTTATAATGGACACTGTTATAGGACTAACACTGGTTTATAGTGCTAATGTTATTAGAAAATGAACATTAATGTCATTAGTATCACATTTACAAAAAATAATCCAAGTCAAACATGCAGGGAATGGGAGGTCACAACTGGTGAAGCAGTTCAAACGCAGTCAACAACACCCTGTCCTTCCCATTATCATGAACATCATGCTGGATCTCAATCTCAGCTGACTATTGTAGTGATTAGCAGTGAATTTAACTGAAGTGATTCATGAGGCCTGCAGCAACCAAAGCATTGTGTGTGGCAAGCTCTGCTAAAGCCATAAACTATAGAGAAACTATTACTGAAGGGTCCTTGTGCCATCAAAAAATGAACAGACACATAAGTATGCTGCTGTAAATAAACAAGACTGACAGGGTGAGACCATTTTGGCCCTAATAAGGCGTTTAGGCTCCCCCACAATTTCAGTCAAACAATGAATATGAGTATACTATATGTGTACAATGATTGTTAGACTGTACATGATGCCAATATTGATCACTTTTGCATGTGGGGTTCTTTGTGGCTTGTGGTTTCAAAAACCACTGGAATGGCTTTTTAATCTGTCGTTTTAATCAGGACAACTTGAATCTGCAGTATGTGCACATGTGGCTCATATAAGAGCTATGCAGCTCAAACATTAAGATCTAATGCAGTGACTTTCTGGTTTATAGCTGAGAGGCAGTTTGATCTTCAGACTGCTCAGAATAAATTGCTACACCACTGGTTTTCAAAGTGAGGTCTGGGGACGTCCAGGGGTTCCTCAGCAAAATGCAGAACATTTTAATTTCATTGTAGTGTAATTCACAAGAAACTTCTGGAATGCAGAAAATGTATGAGGGGTCATTTTTTTTCTTCTTCTTATTTTCTTCTTTGTGGTTTGATCTCATCACAACTTGTCTGAACAATTTAACCCTTTAAAACCTGCGCCGATTCATTTGATTTCTTTCAAAAACATGGAGAAAAGTTGACGAGCAAATTAGCAAAATAGTACTGAGAACATTATTTTTAAATGAATGAAAGAAAACAATAAAATAATTACCGGAAAATTAGCACACACAAGGGGAAAAAATTGAAAATTGGCAAAAAAAATTTGAATTAGGGTGCTCATTTGTTCATAATTATAATGACTACATTTACATATTTAAAGGTCAGATCAGTGATGCTGGATCCTATTTCCTGTGTCAGAATGCTGCACTCACATGCCTTTCACAAGCATTTAACACAAACCAAACTATCCCTTGTTGTATGGTTCCCTGTAGAGCAAAATCACTTCAGATGGGGGTCTGCGGCTTTTTGAAAGTCAATGTGGGGGTCCAGAAGATGACAAAACAAACAAACAAACACACAAACAAACTGCTAGACCTTACAAAAACTTTGTTT